>NC_045637.1:60672748-60847748 GCF_009829145.1 Chiroxiphia lanceolata | reverse complement strand
GTGCCACTGTAGACAAAATGGAAAGATATAGACTGGAAGGAAGATTGCACAGTATGTAAAAAACTGTCCAGACTGTCCAGGCTTAAAAAAAAAAAAATCACTGTTTTGAAGACCAGGTGGTGGATGGTTGCTGGTAGCATTCTTCAGGGACTGATACTGATCCCTGTGTTCTTTACTGTCATCATTAACAACCTAAGTGATGGAATGGGGTGGGATAAGCCTTTGTTAAGATTCTGGATGACACCAAACTGAGGCAGGAGACTGTGGTGGTGGAGACTTCCAGTGTAGACTGGGAGCAGAGCTTTCAGTCAGAGGGAAAATCAACAGACTGCAGAAAGGGACTTACAGAAACCTCAAGAAGTTAAAAAAAGGCAAATGCAAAGTCTTGCATCACGGCTGTAAAAACTACAATGCTACAGGAGAGCAAGTGACTGGCCAGGGCAGTTCCAAAAAGGCATCTGTGAATCCTAGTGGATAAGTTCAATGTGAATCAGAGCAGTGGAGGCAAGCAGTAACAGGATGAGTGTGGCTAGCAATTGAAAGGAAGTTATTTTTCCCTGCTGTTTAACCCTTGCAAGAGACTATCTGAGTAGTGCTCAGTTTTGTGGCTCAGTTGCACAAAAAAGACATAGACGATGTGGTATAAGTCTGGCAGAGAACAGCTAGGCTTGCCAGGTCACATAAAGAGAGGCTGAGAGAACAGCACCGGATTGAGGGATGAATCTATTTGATAACTCTACTAACTACCTGTCGAAAGTCATAGAGGAGATGGAGCTACACTGTTCCCAGTACAAGGACTGAAGGTAATGGAATCAAGCAGCAGCAACGAAAATTCCAATGAAACACATAGTAAAAATTCTTCATGGTGAGGCTGATCGAGCACTGCCCCAATTTGCCCAAGAGCTGTAAAATCTCCATCCTTGGAGACATTCAGAACTTGGCTGGACAATGTCTTGGGCAACCTTGACCTAGCATTTAAGCTGGTCTTGCTTTGAGCAAGAAGGCAGACTAGATGACCTCTAGATTCTTAATTGTACTGTGATTCCAATTGCTTAATATGGTTACTTCAGGCACCATTATTTAAAAGCTATCATGGAGAATAAATTCCTTGACTCCTGACCTGTCTCCTTTTTTTTTTCCTATTTCCTCTATGGTCTATGGCATTTTGGCTCTGCTTCTTGTCTCTCTGGCAAACAGCTTGGGCCTCTCAGCAGGTTTTGCATGATGCCACAGGACAGCAAAGGCTAGTGGGCTGTACAAGCTGGCCAGCATGCCAGGAGTCTGTGCTTCTGCCTGTTAATCACAAGGTGCTACTGAGGTGTGTGAGCTGGCCAGTGTGCCAAGAGCCTGTGCATCAGCCATACAAAGAGAAATGAGCTAGCAGCAGGCAGCAGCAGATTGTAGAGATGTGTCCCAGTGCTGGCAGGGGCAAGGCCTGAACCACCCACGGCAATTAGTGAAGTCAAATCAGATGCAGAAGCAACTAGTTAGATCAGAGCTTGTTGTCTCACCTTTCTACTGGCCTGGTCACTCTCCATACACCCTGTCATGCAGGCATCTCATTTCTTACTGGGAGGTGAGTGAGCATCTCATTGTGTCATATTGAATTATGTTCTGTTATATTATAATAATTGTATTTATTGTATATATTATATATAATATATTGTATTATATTAGTTACATTACGTCACATTACGTCATGTTATGTGTTACTCTTGAGTCACTTTCCCACCCTAGAAGTCTTCATGCTGCCACCATGTTTTGCTCTTTGCAGGTGTCCATTCAGCCTGCAATATGGCTGAAGAGCTGAAAGAGGCTCACACTCCCCCCTTTCTTTCCTCTCACGCAGTACAACAAATGTCAATAAGCACCTGAAACTGCAAATGGGTGTCCTAGCCACAGGAACCCAGGGAATGAGGTCAGACAAGAAGCTATCTGTTGATAACCTGCTCTTTGCTCTAGCAGATGCCCTAATGTTGGAGGTGAGCAGTGCAGAATGGCAGAGCTGGGACTTTAGTAACTCTTACTTAAGGACAGATATCTGCTCATGTATGAGGCAGGGGGATCTCTGCCATGGTAAGTTCACCCCAGTAAATCAGCATGGTGCTGATTTCCGAATGGTTGGTCTCATTTACTGCATTCCTCTCTGCAAACTGAGTTTGTACTAAGCTGTTGGAGCCCAGCTTCACTTTTCTCCAGCTGCTCGTTTCCAAAAAATTATTGACATTGCCTCCAGCCCTTGGATGTTAGTGGTATTTTTGTTTTATGTCTTTCCTAACAAGTTGACACAACTTAACAATGTTGGTCTTGTCACCAGATTATTCTTCTAAATGAGACAGTTATTCACAGTGAGTCATTGAATATTTTACAACATGGTTACAGTAGCTGCTCCGACAGGTACCTGTGTATAGATGAGAGTGTATGTACTGTCACAGCACTGTCAAATAGGAGATGTTGCTCTACCTTTATTTATACAAACACTCACCCCCTCCTCTCCCTTGCTCACTGACTTGCCCTTTAATTCCCAAGGCACCATCTTTCCACCTTGTTACTTGGGTGGTGCACAGAGATAGCCCTACCACTACTGTAAGCCTTGGGTTTCTTCAGGTTTTGGGCGAAAATATGTGTTATGAACATTGTGCAAGTGGAGATGCGATCTATAGACATTTTATTTCCTGGCAGACCAAAGAGCTTTGGAAGAGGAATTCCTTCCTTCAGGTGGGGATGGCTCTGTAAATAAAGCTCTTCCAATTTTTCCCTTTTTGTTGTCTTACTTGATTTATTTTTCTTCTTCTTCTAAAGGACTTTATAGCCAAGAACAACCAGAATATCTGCTTATAAAACAGTTTGTGGCCATCTGGAAATAAAGACTTCTAGTGCGTGCCCCCTACCTGAGACCATCCCCAGGGGAACGAGTGCATGTGTTTGCATGTGTTTGTGTAAGTCTACAATAACTCTCCGGTTTGCCCAGAGTGTAGGGAATAAGAACCTAAGTGAAGCTCACCCCAGATTTTTGATACATGCTAGTGATCAGAAAGCCTTGTTTATTACCTGCATTATGTGGCAGAGCATCAGAACTGAACCACTTAGCTTCTTTGCAAGGTGTTTTCTCTCTTTTTTAATGTCTGTGATAATACCTGCTTCTCAGATATTGCACTGGTTTTAATTAATTCACATTTAAAAGTACTTTGAGGTTCACAGACACATTTGCTACCTGAATATAAACTATGCTTGTAAGAATCTGTTATTTTTTTGCAGTTTTGGCTCTATTTTTCCTCCTTTCTTTTCCCCCTTGAAAAATAATTGTCCCAAAACTAGCTAAATAGCAGTAGAGTCTGAGCAACAGCAAAAGGGTCTCTATTCTCTGTCATCTTGTACCTTGCACCTTGTCAGCAACACCTGTAAAAAGCTAGTGTAGAATAGCAGCATGCGGCTCTGCTAGTACTTTACACTCCTTTTGCACAGAGTGAACAGACTACACAAGGTGCAAGGCCCAAAGGCCTGTGTTTCTGCCCATTTGGGATATGCTCTTTGCATCAAATCTTGAGATTTCTTTCTTTTATTAAAGTAAACCTAAAGGGGTCCCCTAGAGGCATAGCCAATATTCATTCCTTGTGGGCACACAAATCCAGGATTAGCCTGTGGCTGTTCCCAGGGAAAGCATTTGCTAGTCAAGTCTGAGCTAGTGTTAGGCAGCTACTGTAATGGAGAAGACCTACTCTGTTTATTCATCTGAATTAGATGCCTCTGGAATGAATATTTGTGTACCTCCAGAGTTTAAAACTCCATCATGCTTATGTCCTGAGATATGTTGTTTATCTGAAACTGGTTTTTCTTTCACATTTCTGTGAATTTTCCCACAATTCAGGAGGATCTGGCACTGACACTATTCTTTGCTGATTTCTCCCACCTAGCATACAGAAACACTGAAGACGAGAGATCTTCCAAGTTGCCAGTTTACGAAAATTGTAACATTTCCTTTTTTTTTTAAATGCCACAGTTTCAGTTTCACTAGGGGGAGCAGAGGAGAAGACTGGAAGAATAATTATTAATGCTAGGTCTGAAATTATCCTAAGTTTGTGAATCCTCTCCTTTGCTAGGGAAACAATGCCGAATCCCTAGCAGCTTCTACAGCTTGCTTCTTTGCAAAGGTCCTCTAATGGTAAATTGAAGACAATCAAAAGCCCATCACCAAAACTCACCTGAATTTCAATGTTTACACCTGATTTTGAATCCAAGTCTATATTTAAAGAAGATAATGGAGGTCTGTCCCTGTACAAAAATATACTTGGATGGGTAAAAATAATTAAAAAGCACTTGAATAAAGTCTCATTAATAAACTCAAATTTAAGTTATCATCTGGTTTTTCTGACACTCTAATGATAAAAGGTGCAAGGTGTAGGTATTACAGATACACAGATGTCTGTCATAAGTAATAGCAATTATTACTATTATTATTAATGTGTCTTACACCTAAGGGCTCCAACTTAGATAACAGTCTCACTCATTGTGCATTCAGTCAGACATATTCTCAGTTTGCCTCATAAGTGGAGAAGAAAGGCAAATAGACAGGACCAAGAGAAAAAAAAAAAAAGCAAGGCACACAACAGGATCAATCTTGAGCTTTTCAGAGGACCTTTTTCAGAGAATCCTTAAATTTCTAAGGAAGATTGAGAACCTAACTCTTTTATCTCACTGAAAACCTCAGCCTGACAGACTTCTCTGAGGTCATACGGGAAGCCCATGGACAGGGGCAAAACCTGTCCAGGGACAGCAACAAAACACAAATCTCTTGAATGCTTTTGTACAGAAATAGTGTTTCTTCATACAAGGAACCATGTTTTAGGCTCATGCCTAGCTAAGATTAAAGAGCAGTGGATAAACATCTATCCTTGTTACCACCACAACCATGAATTTTTAAGGTTAGTCATCCCTGAGACCTGGAATGGCTCATTCACATGAGACAGAAATATTTCATTCAGCCTTGTACTCTGAGAAGGCTGACACTACTGGGCAGTGAAGCTCCTTTTGCCTTTCCTTGCTTTCTTGGTGAGTGATCTTGACTGCATTTCCACCAAAACAGAGATGCAATATCTCACAAAGTGGTGCACTGCATGTTTCTGCCAGCATTCACTGGCTGCGCTTCGCGTGTAGGGCAAAGGCTTAGCCTCTAAGATTTGTTGGCAGCCTCCTGCTCTTTGTTCTTCAGAATGTGAAAATAGTGTAAATAGCAGCATCTGCAATTGCTCCTGCTGCTCTGACTGCCAGCCAAGTCAGATCCCCCTCCCCTCAGAGAGCAGTCCACATGCTGCACACAGGACTGGACCGGGAAGGAATTATATGCAGTGAGAGTGCAGCCTCAGGAGTGCTGTGAAGAATACGGGCCATCAGACAGGAAGGCAAATAGACTGCCTCCGAGTTTGGCTATTCCCAAATGAAATTTAAAAAAAATCTCTTCCCCACATCTTGAGCTTTATATATTTTTTTAGGATTTTTGTGTCTAAATCTATCTTGCTACCAAATACGTTTTAAAGAAAGGAAGAAAATAATTCACTCACTGTTTCTGTTGTGCAAGGAGAGCTCTATTCCAAGAGCAACCAACCTTTCTGCTGTCATCCTATACCTACCTGTCCAGATTCTTACACTGGACCTATCGTGACAGTTTAGAGATTTCAGCCACGGGGTTCAGATTCACTGCTTTTCTGTTTATTATAATGGTTTTAAGCATTTTCAAATGTGTATGTAGAAACAAAGTTCTAGAAATCGTGAAAAATTATTAGCACTTTTTCCCACCATATATATACACATGCACACATGCATACTATATACTATACACCATATATATGTGCCACAGCAGATTCGTTTTTCCTCTTCAACTCAGGTTGAAAATAGAGTTAAGTCCTTTTTCAGGTGAAGAACATTTGAACGTTTGTCCATTTGAAGTCTGCAAAAGAACAGAGAGAGGCATGTTCATCTATGGTTTGCAACAAGAGAAGCTGGCAAAGAGCCCTGGAGTAAAAAGTGTTTCCCAGAGAGATGTTGTTGAAGGAAGAGTTCTGCAATCTTCTTTCTAACCAGCCACATCAGGCAGTGTTACCCCAAAACCAAACCCTTCTAATGTATACAAATGGCATAGCAAGGTCAGTGACATGACTGAATTGTCAAAGTATCTTGTAGGAAGCAGCTACTTGGACACATAGGTAGCTGATGCCAAGATTAAGGCCTTAAACTTTCTCTGCCAATCCCATATAAATATTACAGAGAGACACACACACACACACAAAAAAGAAAAAGCTCCCCAATTTTTGTGTGGGCTAAATTGTGATTTTACACCCTTTTTTTCCTTACTTTATTTGACTACTACAATTTTCCTTCTCTCTTCTGTACACTTCAAGAGATAGATTGGACATAAAGCTGAATTTGTAAAAGGATTTAAGTTCTGCCTTGCCTGCATGGCAGCTGTCCTAAGCTGATGCTTCATCATGAAGTTCTTCTTTTGCACTTTAAGCAAGGCATTAATTATCTTTCTAAATTATGTTTCCAACCTCTCCTCCTTTCTCTCTTAACACTATCTTTCAACTCTAAATCAGCAGCATAGCAGCCACAGTTCCATCTATCTTCAGAGACCTGAGCTTCATTTTTGAGCCCACCTTAACATCAAGATTCGCAGCTTTCAACTACATTTCTCTCCTGCATTTATTTTTTTATTTGCATCATTCCAGCACACGCCAACCTCTAGCACATAAAATGCTTGGCTCAGAGGAACAGACGTATACAGCTGCACTGTAATTGTAGGAAAAAAAGCACACTAATAACTCTTCAGTGCATTCAAAAACTCTGCTTGTTGCAGAAGTCTGGGCAGACTGGCACATGATGCAGAGGCATAGATTACCCAGTGCTTAATGGCTGAAACTGGAGCTCTGTATAGCCCAAATACGCTCACTTTACATTGAAGAAAATTAGACTTTTTTCTTCTTCCCAACAAGTGGATTTTGACCCAACAACACTAAAATATTTGAGAAAAGCCAAGAGTGCAGTATTTAAACACAGAGGACTGCAGTGGGAACCTAAATCTAAGAGCTATGTTCTTTTATTAAGAGGGAAGAAACACCCTATGGGAGAAGTGGCCAATCAAAACAGCTCAGATTTTTAATGCCAATCACTCATGCATGAGTTACAGACCAATCGTTCCTTGTAGAAATTATCTAGCCAGTAGTTTTGAACAGTGAGTTCATTTTCAGGAAATTGTGAACTGCTCTTTGGGACTTCAAGAAAAAAAAGGGAGCAAAATACATTAAAAATATAGTTTCTTTCAAATTATTCACCTAAGTGTCTTATGTGCAATTTGAAGACAGTTTTCAACGTCAAATCTGCACAGAGTATGCTATAAGGTTTTCTATGGTTTATATGACTGAAAAAACTGAAAATCATATTGAAAAGTAGTATTCTTATTTTGTACAAAGATTATCACATTTGCAGCACAGAGCTAACATTCACAAAAGCAGGTAGAATGGCACATGCTGTGAGCATACCACTCGAGCTTAGAAATTTTAGTTCAGGACAGTTGGCCTATTGAGGAAAAAGGAATGTAAGCACTTGCCTAACTATGAGTATTTAAACTGCTTACCTAAATAAGGATGGATTGGAGCACATACTTAAGTGGTTTCCCACGCCAAGGGATTACACCTCCAACAATTCTACATATTAATTTTGAATCTAATTTAGGAAAACAGGACTGTGCCCACTCCTCCTCTGGATATGCACTCCTCTCTCAGCCACACGTGGGTATTTGCCATCAGCTGTGCATTCAGTGGCCATTCGACCCCCTGAAGGACCAGGCTGGGAGTGGTCACTGCAGGGGCTGATTCCTTGGCTGCAGCTGCTGCACACCGTAAATGCACTGGCAGGGCCAGCAAATCAGTAAGCCATAACCCACCCTGCAAACTGCAGGGGACTAAACTACAGGACACTTTTGAAAAAATACATAATATCCCCTCTAGAGCTGTAATGGCAGCCTCATTTTTTTTCCCATGTGCTGGCAAGTTGGAGACACAGAGGAACCTTCTTTAGGTTGTTTGGCTCAAGGTCTACTATGGGGAAGAGGACCCACAGCTTTGGAGACAACCAAGGTGTGTATATCTACAGTGGAGAATCTTTTCTTTTGTTGGTCTGAAGCTGGGGCAGTGCAGATATCTGGGTTGCACCCAAGGATGTTAAGTGCAAGAGGGTATTAAATATGATGCAGATATGTAACTAAAAACCGACTACATCAGAAAAAAAAAATATATACACACATGCAAAGATTCCAAGTATCTTTTTGTCCCTTTCAATGATAAACACATTGGCTGAGAATATATTCTCCCGTAGCTTTTGGGTTTCTCTAACATTTTCAAACATTTAGGGCACAGTCTGGAAACTAAGCTGACAGACACCACCCTTGAGCAATACTGGCTTGCCACTGACCTCGTGCACCAGTCAAAAAGAATAGCCTGCTCCATCTTTTACCCTGGCACGTGACTTCAAAAAAATCAAACAAGCGTTTCTCATTACACTTATTAAATTTGAGTGTGGCTTGTTATTAATTGACTGAGGTAAAACAAAACCCTCTCACTGTAAAACATAATTATTTAAGCTAAAGTGCTGATGACTTAAAATGTCATGTTATAGCATATAATCTATGTTAAAATGAAAGATAGAAACACCTCCTTTGGCCTAATTGCACTGAATTCAGTGCATTTGTTATGACCAGAAAAGTGAGACTTGAGAGGAATGCAAGATATGGGTGCTGTGTTTTATCAGCCACTAGCTGCCAAGGCATTCCCTACCCCTATGGAAACAGCCTATCAGCAAGCTATAGCAATAGGCAGAGCCTTCCAGGGCCATGCCTATGACTAATCAAAGAGTAAATCAAAGTATTTACTTACATTGAAGCAACACAGTAAGATTTGCTTTACATATGTCCCCAAAGGTGTCTGTGGCCTAGTGGGTTTCTTGCAGTCCCTTGCTTTCTCAAGCACTTTCTAGTTTTCTGATGTACTTTAATTTGGAGGGGAAAAGGGCTTCCTAACAATAAATAATTCATCTTTCATACTTAGATTTATGAAACGACTTCACTTCACCAAAGAGCATTGCAAATGACTGGCGAGTTCATCCTTTCTGACTTTTGCCACAGAAGAGAAAGCTCGTTCAAATAGTCCAGAAATCTGTCAGAGGAGGAGGGAGCTGATCATGACACTGTCATCCTCCCCCTTGCCTGTAGCTTGAAGGACGGCTGTGTGTATGAATTCTACCTGACTGCAGGTCCGCTGAGATTTGGGGCTGAGGAGCTCAAGTAAAATGTGTGTCCTGGGCAGTCACGAACCCAGGAGGACCAACATTATATGTGGCATAAATGTCTGATAAATCCACATGGGAATGCGCATGGAAGTAATGACTTGGCTTAATCAATAGCAGCTGCTAGATTCACTTTTATGTTACTGTATCTCATGAGGCCATGAGGTGTTTTGGCATGTAATGGGTCCTACAGGATCTGTGTCAAGTAGTGTAGTTTGGGGGAAACATTGTAAAGAGTCTTAGCCCTTCTCCAATTGCATCAAAAATCTGTGGGGTGTTACTGGAGTCTCCTAATTTTAGCATCCTCATAAATTTTTGTGGCTGAGGTGGAGGTGCCCAAGGTTAAATCACCAGTGTCTAATGATGAGCACTGTGCAGGCTCAACCTTTATGTACCTTCTGAGCAAGGCAGAATCAAAATCCTAAATTATGCATCTAGGCTCCCCTTCAAAATCAGAAAAGTTTGCTGCCTGAGAGGGGCTTGTCACAATCTGACATGCTGAGCCAGGAACCAATAGGAAATGGTTTATCCGGTTACTCTGTAAGGATTAATTATCATGGGGACTAGTCCCCAGGTCTCCTTTCATTCTGCCAAATGCTTTAACCAAGGGTTAGAGAATCACTGACATTTTTTTCCCCTGCTTTGTTTATTCAGTGCCCTTTTCCCCCTCTTTTGATGGTGAATATCCCCTCCCCAGTCAGGCCTCCTCTGCAGGAGGGGATATGAGTTGGAGTCAGCCCCGTGACAGAGTGTGAGTCCATGAGCATGTGCTCCAGCTCCCTAGCTGGCGGGCAGACCTCTGCTTATAGGAGAGGTGACTGAGGGAGGGGAAGAAGAAACAGCTTCTTTTTCCAAGGGGCTCTGAATGGGGACAAATATATTATACATGCTCAGAACATGCACTAAAACAGTAAAACATTTCCACAGAAGCTATTTATCATAGTATAAAGACATGACCTAACAAAAATTCACTTGTGGAAAGCTGCTACGGTCTTACTAGTGCTCTGTCCCTTTCCTTCTTTATATTCTGCAGGGTAAAGGTAAAACCAGAAAGGACATCAAGAGAGTTTTTGGGTTATTTCCTGGCTCACAAAAGAAAATATTTTCTTTTTCAGCTCCTCCTGTGTTTGAGACATTGATATTTGTCTTCCTATGCTGCTCTTAGCCTTGAAAGGGGATTACTCCAGTGGATCCTCCTTGTGACAGAATGGAGCTTGACAATAAACATGGGGAAATGGCATCCTAAGCAAAGGGGATTTCACTGTGTGAATGTGTCTATATTGACAATGTTCACTGTCCAATCCTACACCAGTCCAGCTCATTCACTTATATAGCAAAAAGCATGAGGTTTCATTTTACTTCCAAAGGTATATAACCCACATCTTCTATGAAACTTCAGTTTGCAGTCAGGAAAAGGCAAAATTAAAACTCTTCCAGCAGAATGTGTGCATATGGATACCATGGGCTTGTACATAGGCCTTCCATAATATAGGTTTTCCAGGCACCTGTTTGCTAGCCTACATGGGGACCAAAATCAGATGCTGTAGGCACAGCAGAAGCTCAGAGGAGAGCACTTCTTCCCCTGTGGAGCTTGGAGCCATGTTCACCACCCTTCCATGACCTCTGCAGAAGTCCAGGATGGAGTTAGCCTTATGAAGAGCTGAGGAAAGGGCTAGGGAATGAGGCACTCTGATCGTGATAAGAAGTAAATCATCTGCATGATGGTATGGCCTACAGATTCAGCTGAAACAAACTACTCTTTCTCCCCAGAGAAACTGGCTCCTCCAGGCAGCCACAACAGCAATGGATCTCCTTTCAGCAAAGACCTCTTTAAATGTTGGCAGCATTGACGCTGGGGCTTAAGAACATCTGGGCATATTCATGATAGGACAGCAGTATTAGATCTGTCATAATAATGTCTGGTGCATCCAGAACTGTCAGGTGTGAGCATCAAAATGACACTGCCTGCTTTTCCTTCTTCTCTTTTTTTTTTTTTTGGGGGGTGGGGGATGGTAGAGAAGATCATCCAGAATCAACCCAGTAAAAAGAATTGTCATAAAATCTCACACCATTGACTTGTAAATGGAATTGAATCTGTGGAGTCTACATAATGATCCTATCAAAAAGGGAAGGAGCTATCACATTCATATAACAGATGAGATATGAAATGACTACTATGGCAGATGAACACCCCAGAGGTATTTTGCTTTATTCTACTCACTGAGTTTATATCTCCAGTTTCTCTAATTTTAGTTATTTTTTTTCCTCAGGTCTCAAGACAAGAACAGAAAGAGTTTCTTTTCTTTCTTTCCTTTTTCCCTTTTTTTAACAAATAACCTCATACAGAAGTCAATAATATAAATACTTATGTTTCCAAGGTCAGTGGTGGGGCTTTATTAAAACTGATTTTTCACAATGTATTTCTCTGCTGTTGCTTCTGCTGCTGCTGCTAGAAACCTTCCAGTCATTTCCCCTTCCCTATAGTCATCATTTGGGTTGCCAAGAAGTTAAAGCACTTGCAGCAGACAGGGGCCAAGTAGTGACAGGCTCACCTTACTCACTAAAGAAATTGCCCTGCTTAGGAAAATCAGATGCAAAGCCCTCCTCCCTTCCCTTCTAACCCTCACACGTTCCTTTACGTCTCTTACCTCCATCCCTTTCTCCCTTCTCTCATGGCTCCCTCTGCTCAGCATTTTGATTAGTGACTACTTAAAATAATCAGAACAGCCATTTAACTGGGAGTCTCACACTCACACCTGAAGCTAAAACACAATGTCATAAAAATGAAAAGTCATCAGAATCGCAAGGACTGCCGTTTGCATGCAGCTGCCAGTAGAATATATTCATACAGCAGTGATTTTGCAGTGCTGCTGTTAGTCAGCACAGGCTGGATTAGTACACAGACCCTTCTATCACTGCCCTCCAGGGATTCACACCCTGGGTTTAATTAGGGTTTGTGCCTGGTTCTGCTCCAGAGAGATGCTGAGTTAAGTGCAGCCCTAGTGTATTGTGCTGGACATCCTCTGTCTATATGGAACATGTTCCTGCTGTGGCGTACACAACACACATGTACACCCCTCATTCACATTCTCCTACCCCTTTTTTACAAATTATTGCCAATACTAGAGTGCACAAGCTGGAGGGTACTGGTTAAACCCTGTACTTTGTAGTTATTAAACACTGGTGGCCACAGGGAATGAAATGAGCCAGGGCTCAGTCGTAGGAAGTGGTGTTGGCTCTCTCTAATTGTATAGAACAATATAATCCAATGTGATGTAATGAAGATCCACGGAGAAAACCAGCCTTTTACTTTGAATAGCATGCCAATGTATTTTAATTTTTATTTCATTCACTGGCAGGTTGAGAGAGGAAAAGCCCAATGTGATCTTCCACCATATTCTACATTCTGCATAAGCCCTATACACATGTATACTCTGTATAAACATATATCAGTAAACAAGACAAAGAGTGGAAGGCAAACAGAGAGAACAAGAATTTGAGAGTTGAAACTGTTGCTAAATCAATCCTTCATGCCTCTTTCCCATTACAAAAAGGAGGGGAAATGTCCCATACCTTGCCCAGAGCTTAGATAGCAACCTTTGAATTACCAAGTGGTACTGAAAGTGTAGTGCATTTAACTTTAATCTTATTTAAACTTTTTTATTCTCTTTCATTGCTTTGGTTTAAAGGCCCTCAAGGAAGGTTGTGAAATGTGTAATAGCTACCTCAAAAGAGCAGTTGTCTCCTATATGAACAAATATTTAGAAACTATCCCAAAATCCCCTGGAGTCAGTGGAATTTTTTCCATTGATTTCAGTGATCTTCTATAAGACCTTTAGGCAGTTGTCTAAAAGGAACAGTTTTGCCAAATTTATATTTATATTTTCCACTTAGATTAGTGATTGAATAAAAATGGAGACAAAATAGGAAACCCTTGCAAAATCAGAACAAACAGAGTGACTTGTGTTACGATAACCTGCTTCCTTTGTGCCAGCTTCGTCTCTCCTTCCTCAGTATTTGTTTACCACGGGCAAAAGGGATGCAGGCTTTGTCCATGGCAGTGCTGTACAGAACACCACAACACAGCAGCAAACTGGGGATAGAAAACAGACAAAGTGTCTGCCATCAAGAACTGAACTGAGCATGGGGTAACTATGATGGGTAGCCCACATAGATTTTACTGACTTGGTCAGTAAAATAGAAAAGTTTTCCACCTTTTTCATATTAATCACTGTTACATGTATGATTTCGTTGAACCTAAAATCATGCTTTTTACAGTGATTTCCTTGTTACCTCTGTCCCTGTGTGAGCCTTGCTCAGGAGAAACTCAGTGAGGAAAGCAGAAGAATGGCAGATTTGAGGGGGTATGATGGAGGGAAAAGGCTAGAAGGGAAAAATGTATGAAATTATCAAGTACGACCAAGGAAAAAAGCATGGAAATGTTTGCTTGCTTATAAGCAAGATCCAAGAATTACCCAAATCACAAATTACCTTATGAACACAGGAAGTTTGACTATGGGGCTAGGGCTAAATTCAAATCCAGTTAAAGAGGCAAAATCTTAAAAATCTCCACTGCTGTAAAGGTTGAAAAGACTCTGAAGTCTGAGCGAGCAGACTGAAAAACAAGAATAGTGAAACAGAAAGGAAGCATAGTGCACCTTGTTTAAAGAAGGAATGATGTTTAAAAGGCCCCTACCACCATAAGACGAGAGAGAGAAGAGGAAAAGGCTCCTTTACTTCTTTGTTCAGCAATTTTGGTATCTGCTTACTACTGACTTTGCAGCCTTCACTCCACTACTTCACTTAGTTTCCACAGAGGACCTCCTGGATCCCCTTCCTCATACCATGGACACCAAAGGGCTGGCCAGTGGCCCCCCAAGCCTGCACCAGCCAAGCCGGCACCTGCTGTGCAGCAGGTGATGGCTGTGTCCCTTCCAGCCCTCAGTCCTAGGGAAACCCATTGTATCTGCCACATGATGGGGCTCCAGGGAGGCAGAAGCTGTTAAGCCAGATTATACAAGCACCAGGGAACTTGTAAAACTTTTATTGGCATTTAAATACATATTTAGGGACTGTTCTGTGCATGTAATATTTAAGTTCCATACCTGGTTGTTTACTGCTATTGAAGTCCAAGTTTAAGCATCTTAAAAAAACATTTTTATCAGACCCCCTGCACATGAGTGTCACTGAAAGACTACACTTTGTCACCTTGGTGTACGAGACAGAGCCCAGGCCCAGGTAGACAAGGACCCCACCATATAGGCACATACATCTGATCATGCAGCATGTACTGCAGTATGGGAGACCAAGGCTTGTGTCCACCTTTCTTCTGCTGTCAGATGTTGGCAGGTATTGCCATCTGACCCAGTTCTCAATGACAATGGAGGATTCCTGCCTTTTACTTAAAGATGCAACTGGCCCTTGTTGAGTCTATCTAATAACTTTCAATATTTTTTTATGTCACACTTTGATCAAAATTAATTTTTTTCCCTTCATTGGAAATACATACTAAATTGATATGCATTGTAATATACTTCCAGATGCAAAAGACCTGATTCTTCACTGCACCTTGCAACCACTCTGCAGCTACAAGGGTTGATGTTTTTATTAGGCATAAGGGAGGTAAGAACTTGGTGTAATACATGAACTAACTTAGGTCCCTTCCACACCTACCTCTTTCATACAGGAGCCTACATGGAAATATTAGGAGTGTCCTGACTTGGGCTTTTACAAATGAAAGGATCCCCCAAAAGGTTGAGAAAGTAGTCTAACAAAACCACTGACTCCAGCTCTTTACAAGGAGAAATTTACCATTTATACTCAAACTGGATCTTCCTACCACTGTAATGTGGGCTGCAGGTTCCTCTTTTTGTCATGCCGACAGTGTCTCCAAGCGTGGTGTTCTGAGCAGAATTGCCTCATCTTAACTCATTCAGATGCCCTTCCTGTGAGTCAGAAGCGTGACAAACCGACTCATGTCTCCAGTCTTCCTGCCTCTTCCCCAGCCACTCAGCAGGGATACACAGCCTCTGGCAGAGGACAACGCTGATTGTGCATACAGAGGTGGAGGGGGAAGAGTGGAATGGAAGAGCAAAGCCTGATGTGCTTTTTCACCTTGCAAGAGTTGCTGTGTTCTTTTCCTTCTGTTTTTGTATGGCTCTGCCCACCTCCCACGGTCTAGACCCAAACATCTTATTTCCTCAGTTGGATATAACCTGCAGGTAGAAGGTAAAAATTTAGGGAGCTGCTCCCTCACAGGTCGTCCACTCGCATTGGCTTTTCAGTTCTTTCTCATGGGAGTGCTTTTGAGAAGTCTTTCTCACAGTCGCACATCTAAAAGTGCTTTTCTCGTCAGAGAGGTTCAGGCAGGGTAGATCTTAGCAGCAGTATTTTCATGTGGAGGAAGAACTGCACCACAGCTAACAATAAGCACTTCTTCAAGAGCTAATTGAAGATAGAATGTATAACACCATCTGTAACCAGCCATCTGGTGATTCCCAATAACACTGCCTTCCACACCACAAGGAGGGGAGGAATTTATAGAATAGCAATCTAGTTTAAACAATCTGATTTGGATAAAACGTGAGCCCCTCTTTGCCACCTCCTCAGCCATTATCCGTATTCAAACTGTGTGAAACCACAGCTCTTGTGAGGCTTTAAAAAAATTGCTATAGGACTATGAATAATAATGATGATGATAATCAGAAATGTATTTATTAGTTACCTTTGAACTCTAAGATTCCAGCTGGACAAGATGCAGGAAACTAAAACCTCCGGAGAGTCTTTTTTCACAGAAATGACAGACCAGTTTTACATTCCCCAGGGATAAGGCTAGCAGAGATAAGTATCTAAAGTTAGGAATGATTATCTGAGTTGAACTTACAAACCTTTTGCAGTTCACCATCATTCCTTATGCCTTCTCTTACTAATATATGAAGGGACTGTAAATCAATGACCACCAACCTGTCAGTTATGAATCAACAATATATTTTACTCACAGGAATGCAAAATCAAAACAAATCTCCCTCAAACACCAGTGGTTTCTGATGTGCTCTTGGAACACAAAATTATTTTTGTCACATATCATTAGTGAAATTTGAACCTGTGCTGAATCCTCAAGCAGCCTTTTCTTTAAGCTGTGAAAGAATTTTACCAACTGTATTTGGTACCCTTGCAAACACAGGCAGAGACTGGTAATATGGACAGACCTTCACTTTGAGCAACACAAATGGCACCAACTATAATAAATATGAGGAGTGATTCCCAAACCGAAGACTGGCAAATAGTTACCCAGCTGCTACAGAAATAGCAAGATAGATTTTTTTTTTTTTTAAAGAAAAGAAATTAAATGAAATGGATATTAGCTGGAAACATCTGTGTTCACCACAGAGCAAAATGCATATTCAGCAGCCAGTTTATTGGCTCTTTAGAGGATGTGAATGGTGCATTGTAAATAATGACACGCCTGTAATAAATTCCCAGTAAAAAAGAGAGGGGGACTGAGCCTGTTCCTCCCACAATTCACATTTCTGGGTCCCTGCTGTGAGTGATGATTCACAGCAGTCACAAATTCCTGTTTTCAAAATGCTATTGTATACTCCAGGGCTTTCATTAAGTTTTACACTAGCAAGGGAAATTTAAAACTTGAGAGAGAGAGAGAGAGGCTCTGTGGTGACATTCATTTAACACTCACTGTACTGCACTGATAGATGTGATAGGAGGGTGCATGTCAGAAATCAGTCTATGTTGCTTTCTTTAAACGTAAAGAACGGTGCATGAAACCCTGACAGTGTGTAAGAAACAATTCAAAAACCACCAAAATTGTGACTTGACAGCTTTTGTGTTTTGGAGGTGTATAAAACATTGCATAAATGTATTGGGCTTCAGCATTTAATTTGTGCTCCTATGGGACAGGCAGCTGTCTTAATTTCCTTCCTAATGCAAGTATATCAGATCTGTGAGTGTTATGTATAAAAGATGTACTGCTCCAGCCTCACAGTTCCAGAATTGAGCTAGCTGCAAAGAAAGATCTTGTTGCAGAGAATATACCTTTTCCTGTCAAAGCTGGGTATCAAGATGTGCAGACAAATTTTCGTACCCTGTCCAGGGAATTCCTAGAACATCATTCTGCTGCATGGAGTTCCAGCATACTCCCTCCACTGGGCCTTTCACCTCCAGGACATGGTTTTATATTCAGTCTACATCATTTCAGCCAAATGATTGTTCTACAGCTGCAAAACACACTAATGAGATGAGTTTTTGGCAGACTCGCAAAGTTCTCAGTGCCCAGAGTTACACACGTCATACACTGTCTGCTGGCTACCTCTGTTTGCACTTAAGGAGGCACTATAAGATATTTTTTTTTAGCAGACGATATATTTCCCAGTAGCTAAAATGTTATACAAGCGTCTTCTCACACTAGCAAATTTGCCATTCTCCATTCATTTAGAAAGGAGGCATCCTTACTCTTGGCTAAATTGGGGGCAGATTTTCCAAAAACCAGGGCCAAATTCTACTGCCTTCCCCCCCCCCCCCCCCCAGTGCAATTTCATCTTTTCATTGGGATTTCTCAAGCAAAGACAAAATGACTGTGTCTCCCATATGGCTGTAGTGTATTTCTCTGCTTCTTCTTTCCTCTGAAATTTAAAACCTTCTGTCACAATTTTTAGCTATAATTACTGAGTTCAGAGTTTCACACTGAGAGCTGCACCCAACACAGGTATGAAGACACGTGAGCATGAAATAAAAGCAGTTCAGATTCTGCCTAATAAAAATCTGTAACACTTCATCAACATCACAAGCTTATTAATTTCAGGGTCATTTTAAAACGGAATTTGTGAAATTTGTGCCATTTTCCACTTTGAACAAGAGATTGGTGTAAATCTTGGAAACAGACCTATTACATTTAATTAAAACACAAACAGAACTCAAAATGTTGTTGCTTTTCTCTCCCTCACCCTTTGCACTTTTCGTTTTCTCAAAAAGTGGGTGAAAGTTTAATGTGGTTTTTGGTTGGGTCTGAGTTTTGCTTTGAAAAAAATACGTGTAAGGTGTTAAATGCTTGCAACATCAAGTAGTCAACTAATGGCACTTCATTAATTTGCTTTGTTCAGGAGCTGGAGCAGGGAAAATGTACTGCTCTGAAAGCACCAGGCTGCAAGACTTCAGAGCAGCACCTACATGATCCTATCCCAGCTCCACATTTCCTTCCTTTTCCATGCAAATGTCCTTGAGGCTATCCAGCCCTGTATGACAACACTCCCTCCACACCTCAACCCCACCCTGAGCCAACATTTTGGGAGCCAGCACTGCAGGATTTGCAGCTCTATACCAGTTATTTAATTTTCCAGGGACTACCACTTCATCTTTCTGGGAAGCTGCTGCCTGCCAGCCAGCTGCCATTTTGTGGAGCGGTGTTGATATAGCACGCTGTAGAAGAATGAAACCCTGCCTGCTCTCACAGAAGGTGCTCTTTTTGGTTCTTCTCTTCCTTTTTTCTCACCTACGCTGAGGAACTACAGCTATTCAAAATGACTGCCTCTGCCTGCTTGAGGTACAGAAAACAATTTTTTTCTTTCCAGGGAAGGAGGAATGGCACAGGGTCCTGGAGCTGCTGCCAGCAGGCGAATGGCCCGGGGGTCACTGCTCGAGCTCTTCTGATGGGGTCTTGTCTGCAGGACAGTGGTGCAGCAGGGATTCGAGATACTTTCTAGTGCTCTGGCCATGTGAACCAACACAGACAGGGAAAAGCAGATAGGCTTCATTTCTGCAAAATAGTGTTTCTCTTGGGATTCTTCTACTTATTTTGTTTGTGAGGTTGGTAACTGGAATTTCCAAAATGAGTCGGTGTTAAATGCCAGGTTCACTGACAAAAGATACATCAAGCTAGGTAGTGTAAGTCTGCTGATAGTATTTCTTTTCCAAAATAATATTCAAACTGAGACATGTTTTTAAGAAAGCAAGCCTTTTCTTTGCAAGATCCTTGAAGCAGAATAACGGAAACTGCTCATTGGCCTTTGCATAATGATAAAAATGGATAGATACATTTTTGGTGGTGCTCAGACATTTACACCATGACTCACCAGAACTGACTTTGCCTTAAACTTCATCATGTGTCAAAGGTATTTTGTTTTGTTTCTGAATTTTGAGAGGTGTCTCTCTTCTTCTGTACAACACATAAAAATGAGGTTCATCTGAAGCTCTCAAAGGTGTAAAGCCTTGATTTTAATGTGGGGTGGGTGGTGGGACAAGACTTTCACTTGGGAGTTTTATTGGTCTGAGAAAGCCCAAGCCTTTTGAATGCCATGGCATGCTCAAAAACATGTTTCCTTGATGTTTGTGATAATAGGAGCTGATGCAGGTCCAGTTGGGAAAGACCATCACTGCAAGTTAAGGTGTAAAACCAGAATTTGACAGCAAGCATTCTTTGCTAATTTCCTTGCAGTTAATTCCCTTACATAGGTGATGCAGTGCAAATACAGGTACGCATAAAGAACCTGAAAAAAAAAGAATTACTATTCCTTTCTTCAGATCCTAAGTGCTGTTTATATTGCCATTTTAAACTAAACCATTTTGAGCCATCTAGTTTTCAAAAAGCTTCTCAATGTAATAACGATGTTTTCCAATATTATTTTTAATATATTATTGGATTATATTTCATATAAATAATTCACATTTTTTCTCCCAATTCTAGGAATCTTTTTTCCCTGTCTCAAGGTGACTTTGAGCCTCGTCACTTTATTGCAGACTTCAGAGGTTTTCATCACCCTGTTTGCAAGTACCATTTCAGTGGTTAATCACATCAGGGACAGCTGTCTCTGGGGTGCCCTTTTTGATACCGGCAAGGAAAAAGCCTTTATGACCATTCTTTTGGTGCTGCAAGGACAAAATCAACCACTGACATATGCCCTGCAGATAGGGGAAGCCAGTAAAATGATATCACAGCTATTAAATGGGTTCAACTATTTTTGTCTTTTTTTTTTCCTATTCCAATAAATTTTTTGGAACCTACCCCACCATCATTGATTCTACCCCAAGAGAAGGAAGCAGAAAATCAGTCACTGTGAGAGTCTGAAGCATTTCACAGCAAACTGCTTTCACCTCCCAGGAGAAACTGAAATATGTTCCCAAACAGAGGACTTGGAAACTTTTCTCTAAATTGCAGGAATGTGAATTATTCCTGTTGAAGACAGAGCATAAGAGAGAAGTGAGAAGAGTAGCTGCAGTTTCTCATCACAGTCTTATTCTTCCCTTCACCACTTATCAACATGTAAACTTTGTTTTCTCAGGAGTAATGATTTTACAACCACTAGGGACAATAGGAAATGTCAGATAAGAGACTCATTACACATCAAAACAGCCCAACCTGACAAGACTGGAAAAAATCCAGGAAGAATGAGTGGAATTTTACATGGTTATGTTTTGTTTTAAAGTGACCACTAAAGAAAAATATAATATGTTGATTTTTATTTAAACTCTATGCTCATGGAACTTTTTTTTTCACCTCTCTGTATCACAACAGCAGGCTGACTGGAAAGAGAACTCTGCGTTCAATGCTGTCATCTCATTTTCAACTTTGAGGGTGAAATTCAGAAGTAAAGGAAAGTTCAGATCTAAACTCTATGTCTCCTGCTTCTCTCTCACTGCATTCCACCACACATTGCAAAAGGAGGTAGCTGGCAACATGTATGTATAGCTTTCAGCTACTGTATAATGGATTTTGACACAGGCCACAGTGGTGATGACCTGTGAGAAGTGGACACCTGTTATGAAATCTCATATGATTTTGCAAAGAGCTCATGATAAATGTTGTCAGTTGAAGAGTGAAGCTCTACAGGCCATGAATTTGTAATGGGTTTTTCTTCGTTGTGACTATTTGTGCTGGGATATATAGATTGTGAAATGAAATCCAGATGATAGCCAAATTCCTGTTTCTGCTCTGCAGTGTCATAAGTCAGACAGGCTGAAAAAGGTCTTTGAACTTTGAGCTTTATGGGAGTTTAGATCAATTGGATTGACTGAGGGTGTTTTCGTGGGTCACCAGTTTATGCAAACCAAAACTTGCTTGGGACTCTTAGTGGTGGCTGGACTTTCTTAGTAATAATTGCCCTGTATGTACTAGCCAGTGTATGCAGAAAGGTTCTCATCATCCAAGTAAACTTTCTTCCTACCCTGAGATGAAAATGCACATTATGTAGTTTGCATAGAGAAAACACAGATGTGGTGGTGCATCCCCCCTATCCTCCTCCACTCCCCCAGAATAAAACTGAATAAGAGTTATCTTTTTCTCTTACTTCTGTGCTTTTTTCCTTCTTGAGCATCTCAGATTCAGCAGACTTTCTTTGAAAATTCAGCTGGTTGACCACTAAGGAACTTCTTTTGTCTCTAAGTCAGCTCTACTTTCATGATGGTTTCAACTGTGGTGGTGTAAAATGAACATGGAAACCACAACACACCTAGCAGACTCACCACTTCTCTATTTGGTATCTGACAAAATGAGAAAATCTTATAAAAATGAGCAGTAGTGTAAAGCCCTACTCAACACATGAGCTAAGAAAGTAGGAAAAAAAGATGTAATAATTCCACAAATGTAAGGACCACAAATGCAAAATTAAAAGTAAATCAATATAACAGTATGAGAACTAAAGTAAACACAGGGAATGTTTACCACTCCAGCTACTGATTAACTGTGATCCAGATAACCTGTTAAGTAGCCTTCTACAGCCAGCTTCACTAGGACTGACAGCCACTTTTTCTCATATTTCATTGATACTCACTGTAAATGTTGTGTGTATACACCCAATTAAATACACCAAGCCCCATGTTGTGTACAGATGCACACAAACCATAGTGGTTTCTGTCTCTTATAAGGACATGGGTTGTGTGGTAGGTATTTTCAGGACTTTCTCTAGTCCACACATTGCATCTCAACCAGCACTTCTTGTCCTGAGACCAGGACACAAAGGCTGACAAGGAACCTGCTGAGGAGAAATAAAAGAATGTTTACATTAATTATGTAGAATTACATTTTCCATGTAATATTGTCACAAGCTTAGTTCTAGGTATACTTCATAAACTCAGAGGAATGGCTTGACCAGGAGGAGCACTCTGTTGTGAACTATCACATACACTGGGCAGCCTGAATATGATCAGGGGTAGGTCCTCTCAGGTGATATGATCATTCTATATGCAGCCCTTTTCCATTCATTTAATCCAACAAGCAAACAATGCTCTCTGTGCCATAGCCAGGCCTAGAGAGAGAAGAAAGATAACCCAGACAACTGATACATATATAAACTGGGCAAACTGTTTACTGTGACCAAAGAAATTTCAGATGATCAGATGCTGCTCTAGACTTCTGGAGCTTAAGTTTTGCTTCTTTAAAAGTATAAAGTCAATAAAAATAACAATTACAAGAGCTCAAGAAATAACAGTACCTTGGCTGATAATAAAGCACACAGCACCTGTCCATCCTCAACCAAATTGGCCCCAGCCTTTGGTATTTCTTTAATTATTTCCTGATGCAAGTTTGGGCTTTTGACTGGATGAAAATGAATTAGAAGGGTTTTTTCAGTTCTAAAGCATCTCCTATTCCAACTAGGGCACTTATCGTCAAGTCAAAGATTATTTGCTTTCAGCTTAGAGTAAAATAATAAATCATTCACTGTTTATGTACAAGTAGACGCAATTTCCTTTCTTAAAGCTATTTGCTTGCCAGTTGCACTGTTACAGATTAATTACTCAGTAACAGTTCTGAAGGTGATGCTTGGTTGAGGATTCACACTCTCACATTGCTCAATGAAGTCAAACACACGTTAGTTTCAGTCTGGCTTTAGCATATGAGCCACTCTACAAAGGGATCATAAAACAAAGCACAACGCGACAACCAGGGATACCACTGATGTTCCTTCTGAAAAAGAGACAAGATGAAGGAATGTCTACCGTGGAGAACCAGATGGAGAGGTCCTTACAGATGCTTGGTCTCCTGATTCAGACACATATGCTTGGGTGGATTTATTACTCTCCAGCAATGACAGCCCGAACCACAGCTCGCTTGCACCAACAGGGGTCTTTTACTAACTTCAGAGCATTAGGATCAGATGCTGAACGTGGATACAAGTCTTCCTATTAACACCACTAGGTGTTAGGTAGAGAATGTATTTGAAAAGCTGAACTTAGTTGACTTCACAAGGTTTAACTTACAAAAAGTCTTAACTGCTTTTTGATATATTACTTAGTGGAGTGTTTTTACAACTTTTATTAATTTAAAATCTGAAACTTAAAAGCATGTCATTACAGTCTGATAAAAGATAACATAAAAGATTTATAAGATTAATAAGATATTGCAAGCAAAGGGAGAAATATGGTTCATAGGTATTACAAACACATAAATTATGATCCAGATTACTTTGTTTTGACCATTCAGGAGTGCAGGAACTTTTAGGAAGGGAGTTTAGAAGGTTGTATATGAAAGCCTGGTCAGAGTTAGGTCTCCTTAAAATTTAGCCCGGTAAAATTAACTGATAGGGGAGGGAAGGTTTTGTAAACATTGTTAAAGCAGAAGTTTACTATTGCTATAAAATTTCTCAGTGGGTAAGATCATCATATCACTTCAAATTAAAAAAAACACAATGTTTTTTTGATGGTACTGATTACATATTAGTTTAATATTGTTATGATGTTGTAGGGGGTTGGCCTAGATGATCTCCAGAAGTCCCTTTCAACACTAACTATTCTGTGACTCTGTGAACTCCAGCGACAGCACTCACATAGTCTCCTGAAAATGAAGTAAAAATAGTTACCTCTGACCTTTTGGAAACTGAAAAATAATCAAAGCAAGAACTCTTCAGTTTTAGGTTCACCCCACGATACTAAAACCAGAAAATCCATAAATGAAGCAGCTATGATGTTCTTCTTTTCTACATTATTTTATATTGTGTGTTCATGATGAGTATTATATACTCACTCCTGTACAGGGAAGGAGGGTGTACTGTGTCTTCCATGTCATTAATCTTTAGAAATACTGTACGTGAGCTGCTAAAATATCTAAAAATGTATTTTTTTTTTAAAGTGACATTATTTTGATGACTGGGATGGAGTTGCAGAGATTTCACTGAAAGTACGAGGCAATGTCTCTGAAAGGTGCTGAAGTGCATCTCTGAATGTATTTATGAACACTTGGGACCGGGATGACACTGTTGAATTCTAGCCTTTTCATTGTTTCTCCTCATATCACCCATCCAGTCATTAGGAGCAGGCAAGTTTGGGCTATCTGTTTTTTCCTAGAACTAATCTGTGCAAACTGCTTGAAGGAGAACTATCTGAGCTTTCATTTTCAAGAGTGCTCCAGTCATTTGGACTACACCTATTCCAGCATACTGCAGTGACCATGGCTCTGTAGAGAAACCTTTCCACTCTGAAATGCATGTGGTCATTACTGAGCGTGCTGAACTTGCCTTCACACCTTAGAGTCTTATGCAGTTAAATCCATTTTATACAAGAGATATTTTTCTACTGCTATTGACAATTTGGCAGTACAGCATACTAAAATAATTTGACACAGGTTTATGCTAAACCCAGCCAATCCCTGTTGTCTCTCCTTGGGAGCAAGAATAAAGTCTCCAGAGCTATCATTCTCCAGCAGCTTTCTCTAAGCCTTTCAAGCAATTAGACCTTCTTTGATGAAAGGGGCATAGCCTGCATGTGCCACTTACTAAAGTACAGGCACTCTTCACTACACATTAGTTTGGTGTTTGCTGGCCTATACAGGTATCAGAAAGCAATTGATGTTTTCAGCATATGGACAGCAAACTTCCCACCTTCCACAACATGCTCAGAGAATCACATGAACTATTTGTCATTGCACTTTTAGGTACATTTTGTAGAGAAAGGCTTGAGAAGCAGGTAGTCTTTTCACTTTCAGATTCAGTTCCAAATAACTAGCTGAGGAGGAAACAGCTGTCAGCAACTCTGAAGTGAGGAGAAAAGAGACCAAGAAACATCAGCAGAATTTCAGACAAATTCCAAGAAGAAGTGGGACATATAAGTCCTATGTAAGGTTGGACAAGGTAATGGGGTGTTGCTGCACAATGTATATAAGCTGCTTTCCAGGTCTGATGTTCATGGGAATATAAAATTATTAGGAAGCATTTGTGCTTACAATTGAAGTCCTAGTTGCTTTTCACATCCAGCATTGCAGAATGGCAGGACTCTGACTGTTGGTAACACCTCAGTATTCCCAAGAGGAAGAGAGGTTTTAAGAAGGCTGGAGAAGACCATCTATGAACACAAGAAAGAGTAAATCATATATTCTTTTTCCAGAAACATACATCAGGTGGTTAATGGTCAACGTTGGCCAAGGTTCACACCTAATCTTTACTGTTGTACATGTGTTGGTTGTCCAAATGTATTTGGTTGTCCAAATACATTCAAATATAATACACATATGAAAACAAAACCCACACAAATAGGTACTTCTTGACATTGGGTCCTAGCTCCATGTTCAGTTAGTGCATACCTTATACTGCAAACTTCAGTGCTCCTTGTTTTGGTAGGAAGATATTAATATGTCTTGCTGTCTTCACAGGTCTCAGCTCTCACCTTGTAAATATATGTACTATACCTACCTTTACATTCACATGAGTATCAACAGAGTGCAGTCAAGCTGTGGTAAAGTTAAGCATGTTTGCAAGTGGGGGTAGGCTTACTTCCCAGGAGCAGCAGACAGTCATACATAATCATTCTGTGTGTGGCAAAGAACAAATGCAACAAGTAGATTATGCAGGAGGGCTTTCCAGGGTGTCATATTCTTCAAATCTGATGTTTTTACAGAAAGTCACAAGCTAAATATTTCCTTGAAATGTCCAGGCATTTGAACAGTCCTGCAAAATTCAGTGAATCTCAGAGCAAGCAAGGGAGATCCCTACATTTTTCCTTAGTAGCTCAGGTCTTGTGCTTTCATTATTATGAATAGAGTTACTTAGTAGAAGGCAAACATATCTGGCCTTTGCATAACAAATGCAAAGATACGGCTGCTGCTCCCTACATTTTCCAGTCTGAGGCCAAATCCTGACCACTTCACATATGGTCATGGTTGTACCCATGAAGAAGCTCTCTGAATCAAATGGGTTCCCATGACAGAGTACGAGGGCACGCGCATAATGTGTTTGATAAGGCGGGGACCAAACCTCTGATGTGGCAGGGTGTAAAAGGTAAGGAAGTGCAAGCAAAGACAGTAATATGGGAGTATGTCTGAAAGCATTTTCCTATTGCAGAAGAGCCCAGTATAAAGGCTTATTCTTTCTCCTCCTACAATTCCCAATCAGGTACCTGGGTACTTCTTAGCACCCCAGATTTTTGTGTATTGAGTACAACTGCCTCGCTGTGACACCATGGCAGGCTGTCTCTCATCAGCCCCTGCTGTGACACTCCTAACGCTTTCACTCCAGGGAGTGCTTCCCTGCTTGATGCTGCTAGCAGATTAAAGCTGTTCTAATTTTCCATCCTAAGCCAAATAGATGCATAAGCAAGCTGTTGGATTGTTTTGCTACGAGTGCTGTACACCATCAGCCTGCTTCCTGCTCTCCTCCACCCTAGCACTCATAACGGTGGACATTTGCAAGTAAAATGTGGAGTGGAGGGCAGAGGTGAGGTTAAGACACAGGATAGATAAGGAAGAGTTCCAGGAATATTTTTCTGCCAAACCCTATTTTTCAAGCTACTCTCCTGACTCCCATCTCTGTGTTAGTGTCAGGAGATGACTTGAAAATTAGGGAGTCTTTTTCTAGGATCAGAAAAGTCATCAAGATTCATTGGATCAGAAGAGTCTTTAAGATCCAATGTTTTTCAGAAATAGGTTGAATGAGCTCGGTAAAGATTAGATGCCAGTCCAAAAATACAGTGCAATACAATTTATTTTTATATGCCATCCTTCACACAAAGTACCACAAAACACTTTAGAGAGATGGAGAGATAATGCTTTACAGAGTTAGGTACAGCAACTCCCAGACAGGCAGAAAAGGAAAATGACATATGGAAATAGAGCAGAGTAAAAGGGAAAGCTGAAATTTAAAAGCAGTAAAGTTGCAAGTAAGTATCCTCATGGATGAGTCCCCACGAAAGGACTGTGGAAGAATTCAGTGACAGAGCAGGAGAATGATAAGTAGAAATTAGCATCAAAACGTAGGCTAGAAAACATGGACAAAACTAGGAACACTTTCACTCTGCAATACTTTGTAAGAGGAAGCAATATAGAGGGATACCTGGCTGTCATTATAGTGGCTAAACAATTTTTTAACAATCTGATATTATCGATAAACCTAATTGTTTTGACTGCCCATGTGAATTAGGCCCAGAAAGAGTTTCACACACCCGAAGATCTCCTCTTGCCTCTGAAATCGGTCCATCTGTGATATGAGGATTTTATGATGCCTGAACACTTCAGGGGCATTACAGTCATTTCAGGGAAGCTGCTAACCAAATTACATGGAGATAGCTTTGTCTGGGACAGTAGGCAAAAATACCTGCATGCACACAAACATGCATGTACATACATGCACAAACTTTACTTAAGAACCCCTTTAAAAATACACTACCAGGTTAAATTTTAAACTGTGCTTGATGATTCTGAAGTAAATTGAAGGGCCTGAGGGTATTTATTTGTTGCATAGGAGAGATAAGCAGGAACTTCTCTCTGTGCATGTGGAACTTTCCCAGAGGAACTCTGTAGCTGGCTGGAAGATGAAAAGGCTCAGGCTGCAGATGAGTCAGGAATGGGGAAAGGAAAAAAAGAAAAAGAAAGAAAAAATGGAAAAATAGGATAAAAATATACTTAATCTATTTTGTATTGCTGTGATTTTGTCACTGCTGGCCTTGGCAGGTTTTCTGGCTGTAACAGACTTGATTATTGTTTCTGAGAGCACACGGATGGCATTGCAGCATACATGCAGCACAATCTGCATTGCTTGGATAGCATAGGCATTGGGCAGTGGGTTATCACATTCCTCATATCATTCAAGCCTTGCTGCAGTGATACGTCATTATGTATACTTAATCCAAAGATGTGAAGCTGGAGAAGTCACCAATGCCACAGCTGTTACAGAACAACATCCCAGCAGCCAGTTCCTGGTGAAGGGTAGGTGAGATAGTTCTGTTACAAATCTCAGCTTTTTTCAGGTTTTTTTTTTTGTTTTCATACTTTAGCTAGCAAAGAGCTGCAGCATACAGAATATCACTGTGAAAATTTGGGCCCTGTCTGTGCCCTTACATACCTGAATAAACCCACTGATTCCAGGTACCCATGTCTCTGGCCAGATTATGCTGCTTTGGCTCATATCTTTTGATACTTTATGCTTATGTCAGGTATTGTACTGAGAATATGTCTACCCCAATGTTTTTTCTTGGTGATTTTTCTTCACAAACCTGCTGTGTGACAAGGTACCTGTCTTAGTCCTATCGCTGTACATCCAGGACAGTTGAAGAAACTTCAACTACTACTACAGCACCACAGTATCTTCCTCTCATTACTTTTTTTCAAATCATAACTTGTAGCAATATGGCTAAGTTGGAAACACATGAAAAGATGACTTTTGCTGGAGGAGTGCGCTAGTTTTAGGTTCTAGCCCAGTTAAGACTACATGCAATACTACAGGTAGTATATCCAGTGTAAATGGGATGACCACCAGTGCAACTTTCATGCGACGATCACTAACAGATGTACACTGCTACATGAAGGTCATATATTAAAAAGGCAAGTTTGGGGTGATGAGTGAGAGTATCTCTGGGAATTGTTCATGTGCCTTTTAACAAAGTTGTGATTTGTTTTATTAGCTTTATATTTAATTTGTTTGTCACAGTCTCCTGACGTGTCAGCTGTTGTCCCACTTTCAAAGAGGAGGCAGCATGCTCCTCCTGCAGACAGCTCACTTGGAAAACTCATGCCAAGAGAGAAGTGTGGCCATGCTTCTTCTCTGCCTCCTTGGTCAGGACTTGCAGCAGCAGTGGCAAGAATGTTGAGTGGTCTTAACGACATAAACTTGTCTTGTGCAATGTGCTCTAGGATGACCTTGCTTGTGCAGGGAGGTTGGACCAAATGAACCACTGTGGTCCCTTCCAACCTTACCCATTCTGTGATTCTGTCATTTGAACTTAGCTTCAGAAAGCTGGCTGCCAGGCAGGGAAAGAAAATTTTTGGACTTGACACATGACTTCAGTGTGTGTCACACTCCGTCGCTCCTGTGTGGCATGCTGCTTCTGGGAAAGACCTTAGACACACAGAAAACTTTCTATGTGCTGCATCTCCTATATTCAATGTTTAGAACCTCACAATTCCTGTTTACCATGGCAGAATCTTGTAAGGTTCTCCAGTGTCTAATGTGAAGCATGGCTAGTGACACTTATCCCACATCAGAATAAGACCATGCAACTCCCAGGCCTGTGGTTATGGCACACAGAGCAAGAGAGAAGGCGACAAAATTTTTCAAAGCATTACATAAATGTTCACTTAAACAGGGTGAAAATCCAGACTTCACTGCCAAGAAAGCACATACTGTGAAGTACAGAGAACCAAGCAACTATCTGCCTCTCACATCCCCTCTCTGTGGCCCACCAGATGTTAATACAAGTTCCCAAAGCACAGCATGAGAAAGAGCAGTATTCACCTGAGAGATGAAAAGTAGAGGTGTGTATGCCTTCAGACAAACAGGGGGAACCCTTTTCACATCTCCTCTCCTGCACAAGTAGGCTAAGGGCTCAGAAATTTGACCTCCTCTTCCAGTAAGGAGGGCCTCAAACTCCAGGAAAGGTAAACTGGGAGTTTCAAGACTGAGTATCCTAATCAGCAAAAATGTCCCTTTAAGTGCCGTCTCCTGTGGCATTTTTTCTGCTGGTGCTTGGAAAGCTCTTGTTTTATCTGCTGGATTTGTGATTCTATTTCAAGGTGTTAACTCCCTGCTGGCAATTTCCCATGTCAGGAGTACTCTGCTAAGGCCAGGAAGTCTACTACAATATGATTGCAACATACGGACCCTTCCATGTCATCTAAGAGCTAAATCACATTGAGTAAATGTGAGGATCTGGCCATACAAAACCAACTGAAATACAGACCGAAAGTTGCTACAATAAAGATATAGAGTGAAAGAAAGATTACAGAGGGATAGATGGAGACAAAAAGCTTTAGGGGACTGTGAAGCCCCGTACAAATATGCTACATTAATTCAGAGGAGTTTTCTGCAGGAAGATGACAACCGGACTAAAGAGTAGTCACACGTGTTACAGCAGTGATGGCTTTGGCTCTGTGTGAATCTCATAGGATTGGACCCTGTGACAATTCGCTTCTTACTCTGTGTGCCTCCAGATTGGTGTGCTAAGCGAAATAAGGTTGCAGCATTCTTTTAAAGATAAAAGGACTTGTTCAAATTTTACATAATCATAGAATTATTCTTTACAGTGGATTTACATAGACATTGTCAGTGGGGAATTCTCTCAGCAGCTTCAATTACTGTATTTTCATGTGCATTGTCTGATAGGAGATGTGCTGGATCTCAAATACCTGCTTACCTGATTAATGTGGATTATTCATCCCATTGTAATTACCTGTGAATTTTAGGGTAGCAAACATGTGAGAAGAATTTGTATAAAAGCTGCAGGATTTTTTAAAGGTAAATATTTCCCAAGAATCCCTGTATGTAGGCTGACACATTTCATTCCTTATGGTGATACTCTCTGCATTACAGCATTTGACTTGATGTAAATGTGATAGTGCTAAGTAATACTGACATGCGGGAGTGAAATGCACTGAAGAACAACTAGAAAACACCTGGCTATTGAATGGTTTCAAAAAGTGAAAGCTTTTCTTCATCAATTCAGCTTTCAACAAAACTACCCTCAGATGTCTGTTGTCTTGTTATTTTTTTCTCCTAATTAAAAACATACCATTTTAGCTGGTCATGCTCGCAAACCAGGTACACCAAATTCCCCACTAGCACAAATGTGTGGTAACAAACATAGGCTTAGTGTGAGACACCATTTTGATAACTAGGTCAGGCTGGCAACCGATTCTACACAGCCCGTGAATAGGCTTTAATGTAGTTCAGCTGATTGGGTGGGAATTTGTCTTAATGGGATATGTGCTCCTAAATCACTTCCTGCATACTAACTGAATTACCTACAGACACAAGGCTTTCTGAAAACAATTTTTTGTCTTTTATTTTTAAGAGCTAAAATACTTCCACAGTTAGGATTCCTACTAAAAATAAGGAAGATGACACAAACATGACTGCACTGTGGATGGAGCTCATAAAGACAGACTCTGATATAGGTTAAATTTGGCTGAGGGAGTTAGAAATATTCTCCTGAATGATATTTACTGACCTTGCTAATTTTCACCAATGTCATTCCACAGCTTCAGGTCAAAACTGACTGAAGTGAGAGTAAAGAGGAGCTTGAATCATCTGAGCTACATTTAAAGTTAAACAGGGTTGCTGATAAGAGCTTTATGATCTTGAGCTCATTATAGCCCGTGCAAGCAGAACTATATTGATACATCAAATTGAACATTAACACAAAAAACCCTGTGAGCAGCCTTTTCATTGCTCTGGGAACATGTACAGCCTAGTCCAGCACAGAAAGCAAACACAAAGAGCTTAAGGAGATATGGGCTTGCATGACGTCCCCATTTGCCTAGAAGTTCTCCGGCCACCCTTTTTTCCTTTCTACCACATAATAGACATGGTGTCCATCACCTCCTTCTGAAAGCCTTTTTCATCATCGGTGACCATAATCCAAGGTTACCGCTTCCTGACAGTGATGTACTGTATCTCTGCAGTTAACAATAAAATCTCATATAACCTTACGAGGACTCAAAGGATTTCCTCTTCTCTTTTGGGCATTGCTTCCATTTACCATTAAAGAGATGGTGAGAATAGGGTTATATCCGTACTGATAGGACCCACATCCCTAGACCTGTTTATCATGTCGTCATCAGTTCAGTGTTTTACCTATTTATTCAGTGGCAAATAGTGTATGATTGTGCTGTTACCACAGGAAATTTCAGCCTCTTACATATGTATGTTCAAACTGAGTCTGGAGGTTACAAAGTTAGAAAGCTGTAATAGTTCCCATAGTTCCCATGTACTAATCCAGGAACCGGTCTCAACTTTGAGCCAATAGACTCTATTTCTGTTGTCCCTCAAGGGGACAAGCCAACGTCTGCCTTTTTGAGAAACGAGCTCAACTTGTTCTTGAAACACAGTGCCAGACATGCTGACATGCATTGAGTGAAGTGTTATAATTGAATGGTTTGGACAATTTGAGACTTGAGATGTGATGAATACTTCAGCAGAAATCCTCCTGATACTTTCCCTTCATCTACAAAGAGAGTGGGTGGTTTGATATCTGCATCACTAGTTACCCACCAAACCTTACTGGGAATAATTAACACCTGATCCAAAGACATAGCAGTTATTTCTTTCAAAAAAAAAAATTGCATGCAGAAATGAAGAGATGCCATTTTATTATTAACCTGCTGTGCTGTACAGAAAAAATGTCATCAGATTAAGGACCAGACCCCGCTCTCATTTATGCATGTGAAACTCCACTAAACCCAACAGGAGTCAAGCACACGTGTATGGGCAGGATTTTGCCCATAATCACTGATAGCACCTTTTCTCACAGTTCACATGCAATGTCGTACAAATCTGTCTGAGGCTCTCCGAGGTATACAAAAGTGGTAACATGTTGAATTTGGAGCATGAGAAACAAAAATACAGGTGTTTTGAAAAACATGCTAAAGGAGAGTTTTTCAGTATGATTTCACTTTGTCTAATTCACTTGTTAATAAGGCCATCCTGAAAGTTTCATCTGTCAATTTGTGTTTAAGTGTACTATTGATAGATCTGAAAAGGTTGCCTACAGCAAAATTTGCACAGTACTTCTCATTATAAAACTCCAGCTTTACTGCTTAGAATTTTGCCCTGGTTTTAACTGTGCTGAAATGAGCTACATCAGCTGCAATTCTAGGGGAGAATTTTTTGGGGAGACTTTTGGGCAGTTGTCTTTCTAATATATCCTCTAATTTTTTTTCACCAGTTTCTGAGAACATCAGAAAACTACAGTTTACCAAATAAGAAATAAATTTACAACTGATTCACTGATCTATTTATTCATATGAAGTGGGACAGTGTCAAGGGGATAGTGTGGGAGCACACACACCCAACTGAGATTGGAGCTGGGGGATTGCTCTCAGGCAGAGGAGGGAATTTATCTTGGATCTGCTAGTTCTTAGATTTTTCATATATCTTTCAATGTTCAAGGTCTTTTGAAAAAAGAAAATCACCCTAATTCCTTTTCCAGTTTAGGACAGATTGCTAGATTAGGCCTTCCATACCTGAAATACAGTCTGTAGCTGTGGGTCAAGTCAGTGAGTGAATACAATAACATTTTTTCCTGGTTTTAATTGTAAGGGAAACTTTTCATATTCTGTTCAGTCAAAAGTGAAACTTTAGTTTGGTAATTTTTTGGCTTCATTTCTGAACAGACCCCAAAATTTCTCATTGTATGTCTTGTTTCAGTGATGCCCTACATCACTACTGCTTCTTAGCAGCAACTAATAAGGAGCTGGGAGGATGATTTAGGCAATATTTATTCAACCCAGCATACTTCCTATTAATTGCAGCAAGGTGGGAGTACTGGTTTTCTTCTAGCTGGCAAAAATTATATGAAAAGAATACATACCACTGCAGGTCAAATCCCTGTCTTGTCCTGCAAGCTGCAATACGTCATGTCTGTGAAGTTGCACCCACTTACAGAAGGTCTGAATTTGGTCTTGCTCTTTTCCAGTGGTGTTATCCTTTAGTAGCTCACTTTACGGTCGTTTAACAGGAACCCAGCACACATGCAGGAGAGGTGTCACAACATCAGTTACCTGAGATTATTGTAAATGATGTGCCAGCACCTGAAGGAGATGTTAGGATGTATGTCAGATCATAATAATAGATACACTGTTGTAGCAGGCAGCACAAAGCCAGATGTATTTATAATTCCTGCAGCTGCAGCCCTGCTATTAGTTAAGTCTAAGAATGGAGCCACTGATAGATTTGTCAGAGATTTTCTAATAGAAAGAAAGTTATGAAAGAAAATAGATGGTGACAAGTTATTGGCAAAAGAGAATCTTTAACTATACATCTTCAATTCAGAAATGGACAGATGTGTGTTCCTGGCAGTTGTTCCTTCCCAAACCACTCAGTGTCCTTTGTGGTAGAATCTGATGTGGTCTCACTCCAGGCCCCAGTGAAAGGAAACAGATATCTCTATCAGAAGTGGTGCAATTACTGATAGTCTCTCCAAGGAGACAGATGTGTATGCAGTGAGACAGACTTACGCAGTCACAGTGTCGTAGATCTAGGGTAAAACATGCTGGCCAGGCTGGGTAGGGTCCCTCTCATCATGTCTGTCTCCGCTGAAACTTTTTGGAGATAGACAAAAGATTTAGGCTTTTCATATTATACGAAGAGATGGTTCAGGGACTCATGAAGTAAATTCAGCAATGAACTGCAGTCCTAGAAACCCTGTAGTCATCTGAGCATCACCCTGTACTGAAACTGTTGTACTGCTGCCAGCTGCAGCCCTAACGTAGAGCTTTCTGAACCATATTTCATTATTTTCACCCTTTAATCGACTAACTTCAATAACTGTGAATTTATTTTCCACATTTAAAACAAATAGAATGGTACATGTCTACAAGTTTGGGAGGTAACCATTAGGGATCAACTGCTGAGTCAGGCTCCTAGGATGAGAGCTGATTACTCAGACCTCATCATGAATATTCAGAGATGGAAATCAGAACACAGACAGTGCAGTGGATTGAGGTGATCAGGTAATACTGGCATCAGAAAAACAAGCTGTGGAGGGAGAAAAACTAAACACATTTTCTGATGATGATGATGATAATGAAACAAAAAATGGCCCCAAGGTGCTATGTCACTCAGATGCTAACAACCAAACTAGTTCAGGAACCATGTTGTGCTCAATTGAGGGGCTTGAACATGGAGATTATCTTATAATAGAAAGTTTTCTGGTAGCCTTCAAAGAAAGGAATTCATAAAGATTACATATGACCTCCATATCTTTACAGACACTTCAAAATGGATGTGCTTTGACTATAACACAATTTTTATGCACTTACCTTGATCAATTAATGACAAAAATTGCTGTAACTAGAAATTAAAAGCCTACAGCAAACGATGTAGAAAATAATATTTAGAGGGGGTAAAATTTTTGCTTTTAGATAGAAGTTTTAATGTAATAAGAGAACCTGTTGATAATATCATACAATCCCATGTGAAAGAAATCAATGTGTGTTTTTTGTTAAAAGCTCTTAGAAAAGTGAAAAATACCCCAGCTGTGTAAGTCTAGAAAAAAGATGGGCATTATTAAGCCTGCCTTTTTGTGATTCTTAATGTCTATGTGCATAATTCCAAATCAAACATATTCACATTATTAACTTTTATAAGTTTATTAGTCTCAGTGCTAATGAAACCATTCATCCTTTGCAAATGCACATGGCTCCCTAATGAAACTTCAATAGATGGATCAGCAGTTAAGTGAGTACATTCAAATGTTTATGCCAAGTTCTGTTTGCTGCAGTGAACAGGGAGACCAAACCTCTTCCAAGTGGATTCTATACAAACCAACCAGCAGATGCAATGATGCCACCTAAGCAATAAAGATTCCCTCTACCTATAAAGAAAACTATACATTATATAGGATACTGATATTTAAGATACATTTTTTTCTTTTGCTTTACTCTGATGTTGGTCAGACGAATTCCACTTGAAACAACCAAAATAAAAACTACTTAAAAATCTGGCAAAATGAGAGGATAAATGAAACCAAAACAAATCATAAATATACTAGAAAAAAACTTTTGAACAGGACCTCAACAATAATTAAGTGATGGACATTCATGTGCTTATTAGCTGAGTTTTGAAATCTAAAGCTTATGCTGCTAATAGTAATTTTAAGACTGTTTTCACCCTTCCATCCTTTTCTTTGTTTACCTGCCTGCATTTTCCCAGTTTAGTTTTCTTGATGGGTGTACGTTTTGATGTTATAATGGGAAGTAACTGATAGTCCATATTTCTTTGAAGACTTGGTGGTTTTTCCTGACTCAATTCAGAAAGCTATACCAAACAGGCATTTCTGAATTTGGGACATTTAGCATTATTATTGTTAAGTCCCCAACACAAATATTTGTGCTTTGACATTGCAATATTTTGGTGGTTTTTCCCTAGCATGAAATATTTTTTAAATGTAAATGATTTGGGAGTTCAGGATTCATTTTCAGGAATTCAGAGAAAAATCAGTTTTATTATTATGCCAAGCAAATGCATTTGCTTCTGGAATATACATATTATCTTATTTTTTTTATTATTTTCTACATTAAGGTATAAATACTGTGCCTGTAGCCAAATATGTATCTGCACAAAACAAACAGAAAACATTCTTAAACCAATGAAGTATTTACTTTTTTTAAGACATTTTAATCCTATTAATGGTAAATTATATTACCTATTGTGAAAGCAGACATGAAAGAAATATCTGAAGCATGCAGTTAATTATGATACCAAGTGAAACATAATATTTATGCTCTCCTTGTGTAGCTGGAACAATTTCTCTTTCACTAACTGTGAGTCATCCACTGATTGAAGTCTTGAAACTGATGATGAGAGAGTTGGCTGGCATATCTGCCATGGAGGTTTCATTCTATAGATAATTAATACTAAAAAAAAAATCTGGGTTTTAGTTTTTTATATTCCCAGTTCTCTATTTTTTAAACAAAATCTACTCCTCCTACTCCTTCAATATATCTCTCAGTTTAGAGGTTATATGCTTAAGAATATTAAAAGACATCAAAGTCTTTGATAAAGCTAGGGAATAAAGATTTCACTGAACAAGAGTCTGAACCACAGTTTCATAACAAGGTTGCATTTCTATGTCAGAACATCAGAAATATTTGAATCACAATTTTTAAATGGTCCGTGAACTCAGGACATAGTTTGTTTAATGATCCCAGCTTGGAATCTCCCCTTTTCTCCAGGAGGCTGAAAGTGTTGAGATAGCCAATTCCTATTAAAATATCCTTCTATTTGAAGAGGTTGTTTTCCTCTCATTGTCTTGCTTAACTTTTGCACTTGCTCATATTAGGTGCAGTGGCTATTTAATTATCAAACTAATGAAATTGTGTTTGTTTCTTATAGCCTTGAATTTGTATCCTAAACCAGCACTGAAGTTCCGTATGTCAGGGAATCTTACCTACCACATCCTCTTTATTTGGTAGTTTTCTACTGTATTTATTTTTCCTTTCCTTTTTTGTTTCCTATCAGATTTTTCTGGCTTCTATTTTTTCCCTCCCTCTCCTTCCCAAAGGATGCTCTTGTTTTACCACTTGCTTCTGAAAAGATTTGCTTTGAAAATTCGTTCGTATACACCAATTCGAAAAGTTACAAGAAATAAGCCAGAAAGGTGTTCTGTGAGGAGTACAGCTGTTCTCCTCCCCCAGGAAAACTAATTCATCAGCTCTTTGAAACAGACTGTCGTAATTGTTTAGAAACTAAGAGCTGTGGATTTTGTTTGTTAACGTAAGTGCCCTACACAGAAAAATCATCTAGTGTTACAAGAAGGAGGCAACCCCTTGATACTCATCACTTCAGTTAGGTTTTTCATTCCATCCTTAATAATTTTATGGGTTTCAGGTGTTTAGGATCCTATTTTCAGGCCTTAGAAAAAACAATTTCTTCTTTGCCCTTTGTAGCATGAGTTTAAAAAACTTCTTTACTCTGTGGCAGACCCACTTATAATCTGGAGTTTTGCTGTTCAATCATTTGGAAAAATCAGTTTCTATGGCCCTCACTTCAGTTCAGAGGACCTTGTCTTTCTCTACTGATGGTACATCAGGTCCAATCCTGCAGACAAATAGTAATCTAGAGGTGTATTTCAGCTGTATAAAGCCAGTGGAGGGATGGAGAGCACAGTGTGGGTACATTCGTTCCATTGACTTTATACTGACTGGGCTGCAGCACCAAATGAGACCCATAGCAGAGGCTGCCCCCAGCATTTCTTCATTCCTTGGCATATCGATAGCCAGGCAGCTATTATCTGACTACATCTTATATGTCGTTACATACCTAATCACCCAACCCCCATGGAGAAAAGAGTTGCTAAAATGAAATCGAATCCAAAAGATACTATAGGAAAATCTGAATGTCTAATATCTCCAACACAGTTCCAATTTTCCCAATACATGACACCTCTCACCTTACCTAAATATTCACTGATAATTTTCCTCCATCATTCTCAACTCTGTAAGCTTTCAGGGACAGTTGTTGTAAATCAGCATTTCATTGTTTGTGGTTATCACCTCTTTACAATAAAAAAGATGTTATCAGTTAAAAAGTAAGAAATTCAGTATGGTCCGAAGGGCACAATTGTAGAGAATATTATCAAACTACAATATAAGGCCCATGCAAATCCACTGCTGTTATCTATTTCATAGATTGCAAAAGGCTAGCAGTAGTAAACGTACAGCAGTATAAAAAGACAGTAATAATACAGAAAATAAAAGCCTCTCTAATCCCTAGTAGCAATTTGCACTAAACAATGGGAATAAACTCCTTGCTAAAATTTTGTTCTGAGAATTTATAATAGCCTCTTCTTCTCTTCTGGCTAATGTGACTTCTTTTGGTATCTCAGTTCTTACTGGTGACTAAATGCATATGACACATATGAAGGACACAAGTAAGCTGCAGAACCCATTCAACTTTTACAGATTTCATTATTTCCTTTGAATAAAATCTGTAAAGTCACCTTTTACCTAAATAGTACCCTCAAGAAGTAATTTTTTTATACATCTCAAATTCTTACCTAATAGATCTTTTGCAAAGCATCAAGGAATTTTGCCAATATTTAGCTGCAAATGCTGGCAGAAGAATGACATTCCAGTTGAAGGTCTTCTCTGAAAATAAGCATTTTGCAAATAGGAGCCAAGATGGTCTCCTTACTGTACTGTCTCATAGCAGCCTTCCACATAGCTGTGGTTATCATATTCCAATAAGTTTGTGCTCCACTGCTGCTGTAGTGAGTCCCACTTTCTGACCAGGCAGCTTTCATCCCAGTCAGTCCAAGATTCACCTGCAGAAGAGTACTTTTGCCAAACCCTGTGTAAAAGGATGGCATGAAAACAAAGCTAGAAGCAGAGACAGACTGGCCCACACAGCCTGACCTGTCTCCTCCTGAACATCTATTGAAACTGATTGATTTAACGCCTTGCATCTGCCAAACTGTCATTCAAGCCAGAGGGGATTTGGATGAAAACAGGGGAAGCATTGTAAAAATGAGTTTGCGCATTAGTTTACTGAGCCAGCTTTTAACTCCTAGGTACAGCAATTGGCTTACTGGAATGACTACTCCTGCAATGGAACAGCTTCAATAGATGGGGGAAAAAGAAGGGAAGGGGGGAAGTGCTATTTGAGGAGTTAGTAGATTTCTTCCCTTGATTTGTGCCTGAAAGAAAAAATATCCCAGCTGTCTGCTGCATTGTGTGAACATATACATGCATTTAAATTACTTATATCATTACTTACAGATGTAATTGTGAAATATGTTCTTTTGCATTCAAAATTAGGGGCAGAACAGATGGTGAAAATTCAGTTTAAGGCAATATGTCCATTAAAATAACCCATACTGTTTATGTATTATAACAATAGCAGTCTTCAGCATAGCTGAGATTTTTAGCAGTGCTAGATTATGATAGAAATACAAATAGACTGTAGGACAAAATTCAGTATGAGTGAAAATTCACCCTGAAAAAAATTATCTAATTTCTCTTTGGTGATTGTCAACAGATGAACTCAGCTCTACTTCCCCCTGCCTTTGCAGTATTGACCTCTTTGTAGCAAAAAGTGAGCGATAAACTTTCTGGAGTTCATGGCCTGCCAAAAACTTCTCCATATGTAATTCAGAGGAACTCTCAAAAGTTTGCAAATTCCTCTGCTGGGACCATTTGTAACTAAAAGAGTGTATATATTATAAGTATATATATTTATTTTATAAATATATATAGTTATGTATGCATATATATATTTTTACTATAGAAAGAACCCATGCTAGGAGTAAACATATCTCAGTTTTTGCCTCTGCAGTGTAAGTTTCTCTCCTCCTGAACATGAAGAAAAGCTTGCAAATGTGAGCCAGGTGCTCCCCAAAGGCCCCAAAAGCAGCAAGCTGTTAAGCCTATCACAATGCTTTTCAAAAAATCTTATATAACTTGAAGCCCTGCTCATTATTTGCTAATAGCACTGAGTACTGCCCCCATTTTTTGGTCTTGATCAGTAATTTGTCTAAAGCCAGTCCAATGACTATTAAAAAAAAAAAAAAAAAGTGAATACTATTTTGTACTGGATCACCTATAAGTAAAGCACCAATAAAATATTCCATGTCCTTCATTTGCTTGGCATCCAGCACAATAAAAATAGAAGAACATTATAACAGCCATGAATCTTATGTCTTGCCATAAAATCTGGCACACCCTACATCATTTTGGATAAGTAATTTCCATCCCACTTTGTTCACTTGAACATGGTAAAGTAGTTAACAAGAACATTTATCCTATTCCCTTATTCCATCAGTCCTGACATTTCAAGCTGTAATTCCCACTGCATTGAATATACATATTTTTTGTTCATTCATGCAAAAAAAAATGATGCTTAACTTTTAAAGAAATTATGATGGTTGGTAAGAAGTCTAAAGAAAGATAAGATTTGTCTTCTGCATTTGTACAGCACCGAGCACAACAAGAATCACACCTCAAACACATTATACTAAGCAAGGATTAGAATGGTATGTATTCGTGTCACATACATGTAAAGGAGATTTTACTCCAAGCAAGACAGATGTAGGAACTCTTAAGCAATAAGCTCAATATCATATCTACTGGAATTTGCTACAAGGCATTTATTTGTGGGGCACTGTGCCTTTAACTCCTACTTATAAATACCCTGCTCTTTTCAGAGTGTTTCTCCCATGGGCTGCTAGAACAGCTGAGAGTTTGAAGATTATAACAGAAGATTGAAAGAACTTGATTTGGTTTATTACTAATTTCAACATGCAAGCCATTTTAAAGAGTATAAGGTGGTAATTAGTACAGTTAATCTGCAAACAAAAACACCCACCAACCATGAAAATAACGAAGTTTTAAATCAATACTCCAAATGTATGCATGGGGGGGGGGAGGAGTTCAAAGGTGGAGCTTGATGAACTTTATAAGAGGAGAGGAGTGCTTCCAGAACGCATGGAGTACTTGTATCACACTCACATTTAATTATACAACTTAAGTCTTCCACTGCATCATTTTTAGGGGCTGAGAAGTTGCTTTTTCTAGGCATTGTTTCAAAGCTTGACTTCCCCACTTTATGTTTACTTAACCTCGTATTCCTATAAAAGTATCTGGGATAGGTTCGGATCTTAATGTTATCTGGCTACAGTACAAGAAATCAGTGTGCCATCATCTACTCTCACTCTTCCTCTCTTCCAGTAGCACATAGTAGTGCATTTGGATCCTTTGCACAAAATGGCTCGAGTTTCTATGGAAGTAGGGGAAGGATAATTTATAACTTGTGGACTTACTGTCTATCACAGCACCAGATTTAACTATCTTCATGGTCTCTTCAGCCCTCTCCAAGGTCTCACAGACTCTGCAGTAAAGTTTATCCAGAAGGCTGATGGAAGACTACTTTAGCCCAGCTCTCAACTTTCCCTCTTCTTCAAAAGCACTAAAAGACTCCTGCTTCACGATCTATACTTTGCAGGTCGTGTCTGTATTTTCTTAACTTTCTAGATCCAGATGACACCCAGAGGAAAGTACTTGACTTGTCTGAATTTTCTAGTTCTTCTAATTACTTTTTAAGAAACAGCATTATTAATCATGTTTCTAAACTAGTCAGTAACTCTTCTGAAATAGATTTAATTACTAAGAGGTCCAAACAGAGCAGAGCACTCTCCACCTTTCAAGGTGGACAAGAGAAATCAAATGCTTTATAGCAGAAGCAGAATCCTCCATTGATCTTAGAGCAGCTGTTAATAAAGCTAGGATCAGCAACAGAGTCATTAATTCAAGAAAGAGTTAACATGGTGTAAATGGGAAATGTCACTAGTAACAATGAAATGGTCAGCATTTGGCTTACAAATATCAGTTTTCCAGATACAAAGATGTCCAACACTCTCTTTCTAATTGTTAAAAATGTGATGTTGTTCATCATGTTAAAATATATCATTAAGAAATGGAAAAAGGAAAACCATTGGAGGACTTGTGCAAGCTGTGGATGTACTTATTTATTAGGTGACTCCTGATAATAAGAAGAGTGTGTATGTCCATATGCTACTGTTATATTGTGCTTAACTTTCAGTAACACTTTTTTGTTTAATGGGAATAGCAACCTTTAATTAGGATTTGGGGTTTGGTTCTGAAATTGCCATACACCTGCTTATTCAAAGCAGATGTTTTATCTGCAGTGCAGTTTTACTCATAATATGTTATGACGGCAATAGCAGGTTGCTAGCAAAACACAAAGGAAAGGCAATATCTACTCGCTGTGTTCTCTTACATGAGGTTAATAAAGTTGACTGATTAGGAATATCAGTTTGCTTTTACCAACACCTGACTATGTTAGCATGCCACATTATAATCTATGTGAGTGTATCATTCAGTGCTCTGTCATTGAGAATCTAATTCAGTTTTCATCAGAAAACAATTATAAAATGACTTGGCCTTTATGTTGCACTTCATTTTTGCAGTTTTTCATGCATCATCAGCTTTCCATGCATTACATGTCCCCATCCCCATTTTACAGACAAAAGAAGCTGAAGTGTCATCCAGCACTGAAGCAATGCAGTAGGTTTGGTCAGCCTCAGACCAATAGCACCACAAACACAAAAGAAACAATGAGGTTTTCAAAGCCTCTTCCCTCATGTAAGGCAATTCCTTTCCTGGATACACTCAGTAAATCCTACAGCTAGAGGAAGCAAGAAAGAAATGCCATGAAATGTTAAAAGGAAGTGTTCTGGTCTAAAACCTGGTATGTGGGAGGGAATTTTTACACAATCACTTGTTCTGCCTTTGTAACTGTCTTAAAAGGTAGAAAATGCTTCTGATACACAAAGAATGACTCAGTGCACTTTGGATTTCACCCAGAATTTGCTTATAACATCAATATTCTAGGTAAGTTGAAGGTACCAGCTAGTCGTTGAGCGGTCAGAAGCCTGGAGCTGTCATGATGTCTTGAGTTAATTTTGCCTCATGCACTGCCACCTGCCACCATGGCCAAGCCACCTGAGCAATCTGTGTCCCTTCTTTGACAGGAAGATGGAAGAAAGTGGGCTGTCAGCAGAAGGTAGGAGAACAGTGCTGAGATTTACCCAGCCCAAGTGCCAAAGCTGTTGCAATACCAAGGACTGAATCTACACAAAATAGATATCAGCATGCCTCTCCTTGCTTCACCTTTACGGTAGTTAAGTGGGTTGTTGTCATGCCTTCTGTGTCAAGAACGTAAAATTGTCACATTGAAGGCTAATGTGATGTGTCAATTTATTTTTTAAAGATACCCTGTAGGTTTCTAATGTGATAAAGATATTAAGTAATACAACAAGAAAGGCACTGCTATTACTAAGAAACAAATTTTCTGCCATATTAACACTTTCTATATAACAATAAAAAATCATATTGCAGTTGAGCAGTGCGTATCAAACCTGAAAACCTTGAGCTTTGGTTTCACCCAGTTTGCAAAATTTGTGTCAATCAGATCTTCTTCTTTATTATATTTGTTGCCATCCAGAAAATTGTTTGGTTCTCTCTACCTGGTCTCTTGCCTTTGATAGAGTGGCTGTATCATTTCCAAGAAGCCTATAATGAACAAAGTAGGTATTTTACCATGTTTTTAAACTGTTTTCAGCCTAAAAAATTAAAGTAACCATAGTCAAATGAGTACAATACTCTGGTTTACTTGCTTCCTTTTGTTTGCTTTTTTATCATTTTTCTTTTTTACAAAATGTTTCTTGTAATGTCAGACTGCGAGAAGATACAGGTTGTAAAATTACTGTATACAGAATCCTTCTCTGGATAGTAGTGTCTTCGTGGAGGAAGGTTTTTGTGATCTGACATGCAGCAAAGCTTCTATTCGTTTTATTGATAGATCACAAGTACACGTGAATCCACTTTGATTTTTGAACTTAGAGATGCAGAAAGTGAAGCACCTGTTTAAGTAATTTGCTGAATCAGGGCCACAGTGAACTGAAACATCAAAAAATATGTAAATACAGGTTTATAGTTTAGCAGAATGAACATGCTCGATGTATAACTGAACAAAGAATTTATTGAGTGGATCTCATCTCTCTTTGTGTCTGCTTTTGGAATAACTGTGACCACATCCTGCTTTTTTTTTAATATTTATTTGTTATTTGAATGTAGTCAGCAACTACCTTTAACAGATTTCTTTTTATTCTCTGGTTTCATTGTTTAACATTTGAGATTTATTGCTTGATGGAATACCTATTGAAAGGACTGGAAAGATTCCCATTGGCTTCAAAGGACAACGAATTGTGCCCGGAGCTCTCGTACAGCAAAGCATTTAGACACGTGTTTAAACATTGATGCTTTCAATGGGACTTGAGCACATGTTTAAAATAAAGCATGTGCTATGGGCTTTGTTGCATAGGAAAGCACTTCAGCACATTCTTAAATGCATTGCAGAACTGGCACTACAACAACCTCTGCTGCTAGTTACATTTTTTATTTTTATGGAAAAAAAAAAAACACTAGAAGAAGTTACTGCTACTTTGTGATAAAAATATATCTAGCCTTGACTGGGCAGATTTGCCTCCTGTTTCTTCATGAGAAAGTTTACATACACTATGATCTATTTTTGAAGAGAAGAATTTAACCCTATCTTAATAGGAAGTGAATGAATATTTTTCTATCCTTTTTCAGCAGTTTTAGTTTGGCCCTTGTTTAAGGTGTTATTAATGTGCACATTCAAGAGTGTCTTAGATCCCTCAGTAGTTCTCCATTATGAAGTGCCCTTTTTAGCACGTAACAACTTCTGCCTCCTATTCACCTTCCACTTTTTGTACCTCCCCTGTTATCACTTCCAGAGAGTGAAGAAGAAACAAGAATGCTCAAATAAATGTCTTCCTAACTGTGTGAATTTTCATTAAGCTTTTCTTAGCTCCCTGCTCCCACACACCTTTCCCCATGAAAGGGAGAGGAATGTGCCTCTGCCAACTATTTATCCTTCATTAGAACTAAATATCACCTTAAACAGTCAGGAAATGTAAGATGCTGAGGCTTAAAAATTTGCTTCTTTTTTTTCTTTTGGAGAACTGAGTCTTTACAGGATGAGATGAATGCCATTGTACTTCAGCAAACACATGAACAGACAGGAGCTACACAAAGCCTCCGTGAGTCCAAGGCTCAACAAGCTCACATTTTTTCACAAATGAAGCATGCAAAGAGAAAGTTTCCCCTAGGAAATGGGGTTGGTCATGCTCCCCTTGTCACAAAATCTCCGACAGAAATCTTGTGGCTTTTCAGAAGAGCAAACTTACACCATTCACAGATGAGTTTGTCTCTGAGCTTCCATGAAGTCAACAGTGAATATATTTAACCACTTCCAAACACTCTTCGGCACTTTTAACTGTTTTGACTATGCTTATGCTGCAAATATCATAAGAATTATATTAAACAACCTTAAAATTAAGTTACTCTGTAACCAAAACATGTGGTTGCAATTCCTATTGACATGTCCAGCCTAGCTGTAATAGCTATGCAGCCTGATGGAATTAGAGCTCCAGCTTGCCCCGCATCCGGGTGAAACACGCTGACATCGTCCAAGGTGTGCACCCACTATGCTCCTGCCAGTAGTTCAGCTAACTTTTTTAAAAGCTGGCTTTGATATAATTACCCCAAACACATCTACAGATTCAGATTGCAGAAAGGGGCAAACTTGAAACACCTCAACACAGTCATGCTACTTTAATGACACTGATAATAAAACACTTTAAATTGCATCAAACCTAAAATCTAAAAAACGAACAAACAAAAAACCAACCAACCAACCCATAAAAAAAAAAAAACAAACCCCAGAGAGCTACTTTAGTCCAAGACTAAATATATGAAGACAAGATTCACAAGAATAAGAGACTAGGAAAGACAGGCTACTACACAGACTCCCTCAGGTTTTCAGCTACTTCTAGCTTTGACTTTGTACAATGTTGCTTCAAAGAATCATCTTTTGTAAGGAAACGCTTGTTTATTTGGTTATTGCTCCTCTCTGAAACTTCAGGGCTTGTTGCTGTTTCATCAATAAAATGGAAAGAAAACACAAATGTTACCAAATTAAAATTATGAATAAACAAACTCTTGTTTCTCATAGATACCTACCAAGGAGAAGTTAGGAAAACGTGATGTTATTCAAATTGTTTCCTATTTCCCCACCTCTAATTTTTCGTCTGTCTCAGATGGTCTTAAACGTTTTGCATAGAAAACTAAACAACATCTCCTTGAGAAACATCACCTGATCCAAATTATTTTCCCAGCTAGCAAGAAGCCCAGTTCTGGGAAGCCATCTCCCTGGTGTCCTGACAGCATTTATGTTCACACAGGTTTCACCCTCTGCATGCTGTAGTGAGGTGAACATGCCATCTCCTGAATCTCTGGCTACTTTCTGCACAGCATGAACAGCCTTTAAAACCATCACTGGTAAGACTTCCTGTGATGATTCTGCTGCTTCTGTGTTAAAAGTGTTAGTGTTTTAGACCTGAGAGAGAAGACACTCTCAGTAGCAATATTTTGAATACAAAATAAGTAAAAAAGAAAAAGTGGAAAGGAGTCAAACAGGTAATTATTTGTAATTGAAAAAAGTATTGATTTTTTTTGATACACAGTCTAAATTATCCCTCAAGAAAAGTAGTAATGCATCTTTAAACAGATTTATTGGTACTAAATAAATAAAAAAGTGGTTTGTTCAACTTCAGTGCCATCACTGTTTTCATTTGATACAGGGATAGAATGCAAATGCAGACATTGGAGAGGACGTTTGATTTGGGCACCAGATTTGAGGTCCTAGAGGACTCTAGGATTCTTCCATACTTTTCATTTTTTTTCTCTCGCTTTCCAGTTTGCAGATCCCCAGCTCCCCATCCCTTCTGTCTGTGTGTCTGTTGAGAAGACTGCTCTATCTCACACCTACAAGCTCAACCCTTCAAGGGGAAGCAAGGTTTGGGCTGCACAGGTGTCTGCCCCAAGATGTATAAGCTGGTTTCTACTCGAAGTTGTCCCACATACACTCAGATTTGAAGGCAAAGGAAGTCTATCAAATAAAACCCTATATTACAGTATTACCATAAAATAATAATTGATTTTCCGGACTTCATACTGATACCTGTCTACCAACCTGCTGCTTTTGCAGGTTTGTTTTTTTCCTTGTCACTCCTAATAGTTCATCTGTAAAGGTATTTCATAAACCAATCTTATGCAAAAGGAAAGTTCAAGGCAGAATTACAACGTGTTACATTATAAAAAAACCCTGCAAATGGCAATGATTTTCCAAAGTATAACCATGTGTCTGGCTGGCTAGCTGGATGGATGGATGACAAAAGAAACGCTCTGCATAGTATCATTGCCAGAGGAGTTTAGACAGACTCTATTTCTGTGCCTTTGAGCCTCAGGTTCAGATTTACCTCTATTTAATGAAGACCAATAAATAAAGACACCGCAGAAGTTTACCCATAGAAGGATATTTCGTCATGATTCTGCATTCCCAGCGCTATCTCCTCCCACTTTTTCCTGAGTCAGTTATCTGTAGCCTAATGACATAGATGCAATTCACTCTTCAAGCAATCTTTGGTGGGAGTACTAACTTGTGTCTCTTTCTCCTATCCAGGGCATATGTGCATAAACCCTGTGCGACCCTGATAGCCCCAAAACCTCAATCCCACTTTGACTGAATCTGGGCAAAGCATTCAGCCGTTTTTAGGGGAGATCTGATAGACCCTCACAATGATAGACTTGAGACTCTGATGGACTCACAACAAATTTGGTCTCTTCTCCTCAGGAACACCAGGAAAAAGGCAAGAGTCCACTAGAAATGCTGTCTCTTGCACATATATGCTGTGTTGCTGTGGAAAGCACATCAAACTACAATGACTTTTACCAGTTTCTTGTAAGAGGAAGAACAAATATGCATGTGCATTATTCTCTTTGAAATAATGTCTTTGTGCTGGAATGGAAATTGATCGGGAAAAGAGTGATATACACAGATTAGGTCACGAATATTTGTTCTAGGAGAGCAAATGCACGTCACAAAGCTATATTGCTGGTATCCTGGTGATATTCCTGTGGGATTTCATGCAATGTACAAAACACAATGGCAATAAGGGACTTAAAATGTTTGAAGACTATCTAACCAAAAGTTGGCTTTAGCCAGTCAATGTGATGAAAATGTGTAAATACATATACATGCATACACTCATGGATGACCAGCAGGGATGTGCTATTATGTGTCAGCTATTGCACTGAGACCCTTGGACAAGATGGAAAACACAAGCACTGATCTCGAAGCAGAGAAGACAGGAGGAAGATTATTTATTTGTTATTGTAGGGGTCCATGACAACATCACTGCATAAAACACGGGATGAAGCAACAATCCCATGTTCTTGTTCTCTCTCACACTGAAGGACCTTCATGCACACTTTCACTCTCTTGACAACTGCAGAGAGCAAAGGGAAAGGCAGAACAACTGTGTGTAAAAGGCTATAGAAAATAAGGACTGTTCGTTCCAAAACTAAGAAAAAGTTGAATATTCTGGTCGATTGTTTCATTCCCACTAAGTGAGAGAAATATCAAGTGGAGGTTACAATATGGTTTATAATTTAGAGTTATTGTCCTGCACAAAAGCGTTCTTTCTGAAGAATACTAATCGAAACTGTACACCACCCCACCTCCAGAAGTGAGAAGCAAGAAGAAGCGAGAGAGAGGTTAGGCAAAAAGCATCTGTGGTTTCTCTTTTGGCCTATGTGGATTGCAATGCTTGTGTCCTAGCCATGCCAGTGATTTAGAAAAGGTCAAAATTCATCCTCTGTTTCACTTTTTCAAACCGTATCAAGCAGCACTCAGTCACCAAGGAGAGTCTGACCCAGATTTCCTCCCTTTCTTCTTAGCTCTTTGCCTGTACCTTTTGAGCATCTACTTCCCCAGGCCAACTTTCTGAGCCTCATCATCTCCCTCTCATGTGCCAAAACAATCTTATTGCTTTCAGGTCTTTTCCTCCCTTTGATCTCTCCTTCTCTGTGGACATATTGCCCTTCTCTTTCTTTTCTCCCAGATCCCCGTTTCTCCTTTCCTGTAGATCCTCCAGGTTGATTTCTCCCTTATCCTTCTATTCCCTCAGGTTTTCCCCATATTATAGACTCAAGACTCAACTCTCTATTACAATTTTTTCCATTAGAAAGAGTGGGGGAGGGAACAAGGAGAAGGTCTGCAGCTTTTCCAAATGTTGTGTTGTTGGGAATACTTCCCTTATTGTGCCTGTCTAAAATTTAGTTTATACAGGTGGCAGAATGAAATGTGCCATCTCATAATTAGTCCCACATGCACTGCAGGCAATTTATCATCAAAACAATCAGCAGTCACCATTTGATTCAGTGAATACCAGAGATTATCAGAAAATTGAGCCAGGGAGAGGAGGAAAATAGGATTGAGCACTTTGGCTTTTGTAAATTCCTCTTTTTTTTCTCTTCCCTCCCCCCACAAAAATATCATTTTCCCTGTAAAGTAGTGACCAACCCAAATGACTCCATAATGAAGAGATTCACAGAAAAACCATTTTCTTGGCCTTTACAACCTTTCTTTCCCTCTGAATTTGTTGTATTGGACTTTCTTGTATACTTAATAAACTGCTTCAATAACAGCAATCAGCACAAATGTGCTATTTCACTGGTGAGGAGTGTGTTCTCTTTCTTAGATGAGCACTACTGCTGCTCTTTTTAGTGATGGCAAGACAAATTGTTATGCCTCTTTTGTGCAAGGAAATGGGCACAGTAAACTCCGGACACTCATTCCCATGTATACACACGCACTCTCACATAGGCACATACAGATGGCCATAGCATGCTAAATGCCCCAGGCAAAAAGAGGTGTGGAGACAATTGCCCACATGATACCTAAGGTTTATTATAGTATTATTTGCTGCCAGTCCTCAGTGCATCACTGATCCTTTCTATGAAGAAATCGAGTAATTAATGGAAAACCAGGATGCCACCAAACTCTGAGGGAATGCTGATATCCATGCATCAAGTAATCAGGGTACAGAGGAGAAATGTTTCTGTAGGGAGAGACAGCAGTAGCCCCATGGCCCTGCATGAGGGGGCTTCTATCTACATGTAAGAAGTGTGGTGATATATTATGCTTCTGCAGGGCTATGCAGGAATGTTCAGTGATATGGGGCTCACTTCCCCCCCGTCATTAAACTATGTCTTTGAGGGCATAGCCCCCAGCATGGTCACCAGCAGACAGAAGCATGTTAAATGTTCCTGAGGTTTTTGAGAGCTTCTTCCTACACACCAGTTTCAGAAACAAAATAGTGGGCAAACCAAGAAACTTTTCTCTTACAGTCTCTCCCAAGGACTGCTCAATGTTTTGCCTTCTGTGCTTCAATAGCTGCAACTTTTCCCTACTCCACCCTCTTGCAACTCTTCCTTGTACCATACTGCTAAAAAAGCTTACAAGCCAGCCTTTAAAAATTTTTCCACCATATGTTACAAACTAATCATTACAGTCTATGAGTCAAACCGAGTTTACTTTTTAAACAAATGATGTGTCAATAAGAAGAATGTCCTACTGTTAACTTCAATTACCATAGACGAGCCTGGTGATGAAGAGTGTTTGATCTATTGCTACTTCTTCAGGGCAACTTCCTTTTGCAAGAAAGGCTTGTATTGCTGTGTTCTCTCTATCCTCTGCTTCCATTCTATCAATGTTCCTTTTGTTTTAGAGGCTCTTCAGTTAAATTAATATACTGCTCAAAAGCAGAGAACTGAGTTCAGGCTCGGCTTAGTAAATTTAGAGTTGCTTGGAAGATAAATTACACAGCTAGAATGCATCCTTTGAGGTGAAGCTTTACAACAGGTAGATAGGTGAAGGTCATGTTATTTTAGCTGCAATATAGCATGACCTAAGTGATTGTTTTAAAATAGTGCAGTGTTTTATTACTGCATTGTTAACATCAGCTATGTTACATACTTGCCAGAGGCCAATATGTCCTACATGTTCTGCTATTTAACATGAAATGCCAAAACAAAACATTTCCATATCCCACTCTGGACAATAAAAGTCATCTGTGACAGTTCCAGACTGAACTTGTTGTATGAAGGTCTTTTACCTTCATACCTGAGCACAGGACATGGCAAACACAAAAACACAAAAAAGAGTTCAAAGAAACTACTTATTTCCATTTCATTAAAACACTTCCTTCAGAGTTGGCACGAAAACAGCAGTCTTTCCTTACCTCTTAGCTGAGACAGTCATTGGCTGTACATATACTGCACACAGCAAAGTGCTATTATCCATAGTTGAGAGTATACCCCAAGCCAACAAGACAAATAAACGGAGATCCTTTTCAGCTGCTTCAAGACCAGTATTTTTCTCTGTACCCTTAAGCACTGACAAGGGAAACAAACAAGGCACCCAGTAACACAAAAGCCCACACTGCCAATCAGAGCAGGGGGGGGAGTCAATGTGTCCATGCCGCCGAAGAAAAGCAGTTCGTCATTGCCCTTCCTGGTCCTCACCCTTCTCTCTTCAGTCCTTTCAAGTAGTCTCACTGCTGCAGACAGAAGGGAGGTCTTGAGAGACATCCATACTCCTCCCCATCTGAAGAGAGGCTAGACAGCCTTGCTTATGGGCACACATAAGGTCTTGCTCATAAGGCACAGAAATTTTTGTCTCACATGGAATTTACTCTACTATGTAACATATGGACAGACATTTGCAGCTCCTAGGTTAGGGTGGGTGCCCAAGGAAGATCTCAAATCCAACGTAGTGGGCCGTGTTGTAGCCAAACAGTAATAAGCTGAAAGACATTTGAGAAAAGTCTCATTTTTAACATCTTTTTAACTTCCTTATAGCAAGCTTTGCCAATAAAAGCATAAGAAAAGGAATAACTGGAGAAATGCCCATCTCCCAGGTGCATCTAACAGACCATGGAGACTGTAGAGGTGGGTGGCTCCCCTGCTGTTTTCAAACTGGTTGGCTGTTAACACTGGAAGCAAGGATACTTCACCAATGTCATCACTTAACAGTATATTATGACAGCATCTATAGAATCTATTAGCATAAATCAACATAATACACACTTTACTACATTAGTATTGAAAACTTTCATCCTCAAGTGGTGGTGGTGGGGACACAATATATGATAAACTGTAATGATTTTTCTGAAGTGCTCTCACATGACATAGTATGTTTGGACAGCATGGGCATCTGATACTGTGCACACGTGTATTTTAAGAATATGCATAATACAGTAGCTGCGGCATTAGTTTCTAACAATAACATCCCAACTTTTCTGTAATCTTTCCTTAGACTTAGAGAAAAGATAAATTTCTAGGAGCTGCCACACAGGGAGGGGTGGAAGGAAAGGGGGTGGGTGTGTCTGTGTGTATTCATTTTGATTTCAAAGCACATCAGCATATCTTTCTGTGTCCAAAGGGTCATCATGCACAGAGTCACGTAAATAGAGAATGCTTAAAAAAATAACTCGAGGTCACTCAGAGTCAGACCTCTAGGTTTGAATTACAGATAAACACATTTCAGAGTGCAAACTTTGGAAATAAGGTACAGGGGAGAACAACCTTACATGACACTTCCATGAATTTTGATAGAGCGGTTTCAATTTTCAGGGTAATAATTCAAAGGTCTTGAGGCTTTCTGACAACACTGAGTTCTGCTTCTTCCTCATTCTCTGTCCTTCCCTCCAGTGCTCTGTGCACACTGAACATTACCCATTTCAAACCCGAATGCTTAATCACATTCGAGTATATTTTTGAGAGCTCTTCCAAATTCTTCACTCTAGGTAGCATTTTCCTGAACAAGAGACCTCTTTGGAGTTAAGATGGCAAGCACATTTGGGGATGGCAGGCAAAATACAAATAAAGGAAAAGCACTGTGCAATGCACAACAGTAATTCTTCTCCTGTTCTAAAGGAAAAGTCTGTAAATTGTCTAGACTCTACAGCAGCTGAAGATAGGCATAGTCCTTCATTCCTTAACCAGCAATGATGACAAGGAAAACCTAAGCAAGATCCTCATAAGTGGTACTCTAGTCACTCTCTGCTCTACTTCCCTAAGCTGACACCCTGTTTCCCAGTGCCTGGGGGAGCAGAAAGCTTACCATAGGAGTTGCTTGCCGCCATATGGCATTATATCTCTGCACTCACCCTTTCAATCACATTAATGCCAATAATGCAACAATCTTTTTCTTTTATAAAGGTCTTAACCTGGCTTGTGCATTAATTTAGTCTGCCAAGTTATTTATGCACCTATAAAAATGCAGACTAGGCATCCTTACAAGCACAGACAGATCCTATTTATGCTGATCTGAAAGAGTTCTGAGCTCACTGTTACAGGCCCTTGATAGTGTTGGCCCATTACTGCATGTTTTCTAAAGGCCAGAGGTGAACAAGCTGATTCCAAGGGGAATCCTTCTGTGTCTTCCACCTTAACCTGAAGTCCATTATTTCCCATTGAACAGACTCACTCCTCTCTGTCTGCTTCCAGCCAATCTTATAGTATTTCCAGACTGATGAAAACAAGCAATGCTGATGTATCTCCAAACACTGCTGCTATGATATTTCCAACCTGTTTCAGCTACCATTTCAGTGAGCGTTGGGAATGTGTAGTAGTGCTCTGAAATGAGACTGTATTCACAAGCTTTCTTTGGACATTTTGGTGAAACCTACTCTGAAAACACTGACAGTTTTGTCCAAGTGAAGCCTGAAGGATTAGTCTGTATGCAGGACTCCAATAATAACACCAAAGTAACGAGTATTATTAAGAGCCAGTTTAATTTTTTGAACATATCATGTAACACACTACGAAAGTAGCACAAGGTCAAGGAAAACATCTATTATTTTATTTGAGTTGGAGCCAAACTGGTGGTGATGTTGAAGACCACACTTCCCACTCTGAATGGAACTTCCTTTATTCAGTCCTTCCAACTTCATCAAAACTTTCCATTCACTTTACCTTTGTCTGTCTCTTTCTCAGAAAATACATTACAGTCTCAGAGGATACTCCCCTCTCCTTCTTTCTTTCTTTCTTTCATTCCTAGATAAATGAGGAACGCTCTTAACTCCTTTATTAGCCACATTTTTTTGTCCATTTCTGCCCTCAACTGTATCTTAGCAGCTCCAGGAAAGGCAGAGTAGCAGCCATAGCAGCAGAATCTCATCTTAAAATCAATGTCATTGTCATATGAACTCTTCTTTCCAGATAACATTTCCACTCCTTTCTTGGGCAATAAGATGGTGATTTCCCATCGAAGTTAACCATGACAGCATCACGGCAGACATATTTATTTTGTAGGTGGGTTAAAGCAGTTCTTCAGCAGTGTATGCCCATTAACATTACTATCCAGAGACTCAAAAAAAAAAAAAAAAAATCACTATTTCAGTCATTAAAAAGGTACATGTGAATGCAAGATTTACTAAGCCTGAGCGGATGTGATCAATAATTTAAATATTACTAGAAAACAAATAAAGAAAACAAAAATAGCAGCTTTGGTTTCAGGATATATGTTGCTGTCCTGTGAAAGTAAATATATTAAAACACTCCTACTATATTTTATGGCTCTATATAAATACCAAAATAGGTTTATAAGTTGAAAGGAGAACATGCCAATTCTAAAATCATCACTCACAGCACTTCAGTTTATGCAGTTAAATCTCCCAGCTAACAGCATTCTGCAGGCAGTTGCTCTCCTGCCCAGGAGGCAAACCACACATCTGCCTTTCCAATACTCACGGTAAAATAATCACTGAGGAAATTCAGGCCTGCCAAAGCACATTCAAGGACAGTAAGGGTAAGGGGACTCATCACAGGCACTAGTTGCAACACAACCTCTGTTGGGTAGAGTAAGGGGCACTTAGATGAAGCAAATCACTACATAATAGTATCATGGCTTTGGTTTCTTTTTCTGCTTCCCTTGACGCTCGAGGCTTCTCTTTACACACTTTTATCTGACCAATGTCCTCACAATTAGGTGCTGTCTCTCTCCTTTTCTGTATGAAGAGTTCAATATGGAGAAAGGTGGCTTTGTATCCTATATTGAACAGCTAGTATATCTCTGGCGTCAGAAGTTATGTTGCATCCAACGAGGGCCACATTGTAAATGATTAAAAAAGCAATGCTTTCATCAGGTGTGAAGTGTGCTTAAACTAGAATCTCTTGACAGAAACTTTACCAGTACCACAAACACATGATAATGTGATCCATTTGTTGGCCTCCTCCCAACTGCGGTTAACTGGAGTTTTTGTAACCCCGATGACCATATAGGACTCCAAGGTGGTTTCATTAAAGATTCCTGTGAAAAGCTTTATGAATTTTTTCAGGTCTGCCCTCAAGGCCAGGAGGAAACTGGGTCCCAGTTTTTTTCCAGATCTTTATTTCTCATGAAATCTGGTTATCATAAAGACGTCAATTGAAAGGGAAGGGAAAAATTTGAGGAGCTTCTACTCTTTCCTACCTTTCACTTTGGTTGTATTTTTCTAATGGTTATCGTTCTTGGACAAAATGCAAGACAAGTTTGCCTTAACCTATACAGCTTCATTTTCCAGAAATCATTCATTTAGCATCAAGAAATCTTACTCAGATGACAGATAAAGCATGGCAGAATTATATTGTCATAGTGAACCCAAGTTTTTATACAAAAAATAGGTACATCCCAATCCCAAAATCTTCTCTAAATCCTGAGGAACAAGACAAGAAGAAATTATAAGGAATAAAATTTCCTAAAGCCTTTCTTGACAACACTTTCGTACTCCATGAGAAAATCTGATGCATCCAGTGATCATCTGATGGAACAGATCACCATTTAGTTTTCCCAGTTCACTTTGTAAACTACTCTTTTGACTGTTGGCATGGCAAAGAGTCACTGCCTCATGTTAGTGTCTGTTTTTGGGTGGGTCCTTGGACCTGAGAGGATCATTGTCTAACCTCCATGGATACCTTCATGGTGAATTAAGATATTAGAGCTCTGTAGGAGGGTGATGCAGGTGAGCTGAAGGAGTGCTTGCTGATCTGAGTGGGAATCAAGTCACCTCTTAGGCATCACTATGTAGCTGATGGGGGCAGCCGTGACTCATTTTCCACCAGATCACTAGGCCAAGCCCCATAGTCAGACCAGGGAAAACTCCTGAGCAGCTTTTCCCCAAACCAAGACTAAGAGAAAGATCAACAAACAACAACGAGGCAGTGGTTTCCTCAGACACTGTAAGACAAATATTTCTACTGATAGTCCATATTTTGTGCCACCTTTTCTTTTTTTTCCCGGGTTTTTTTCAACATTTTCAATACTCCTTCTGCACTAGAACTTATATTTAAGACTGTTGGCTGGGAGCCCCTGGGAGGGTTCCCAGTCCCCTGAGTGGATTCCCAGTCTCTGTACGTCGCGGTATTACAAGTGTGACCTCCTGCCTTGCCAGGACTTTAAAGGGCCCATCTGCCCTGTTATCATCAATCGCATTGGATATTTGTAATTCAGCCCCTCCAAATTACCCAGGTTGTAATTCCCACTCCCAACATGTATCCAAAGCTATTCTCTGCTATTCTTTTTGCACAGAAAGAAAAATATCTAATTTAAAGCTGAAGTTTCCCCCTCATAACATTTATGCATAGAATGTGTTACTGCTATTATATTCTGAAAAACAGTTATTTCACACACATACAAAAAATATTCTTTTTTCTTATGCGCTTTGCTCCCCACTTTTTTTCTTTTCCCTTTAAGTTGCATATACCAACAGGGGCCAACTTCATTTCAGTATTGACTTGGGTTTTGATGAATATGCTTCTATTTCATTTATTCTTTATTTGTACAAAAGCTAGGCAGTATTTTTACATTGTTTCCCACTTCCTTTTTGATTAAACTGTTATATTTGATTTTCCAGAAATAAAGCAGTACAGAGATAGAGAGAGTGAGAAAAATACATTATCCTTGATTCTCTCCTGACTCACAGCTCTCTAAGCTCTGACCCAAAAGCCCACCTTAACTCACTGGAAATAAATGCCCAAAGGGAGCCATCAGAGAGGAAGCTCTTCAGGAAGTGACTACGTAAAGTGTTAACCACAGGAGAATAAGGTCTTTTCCACCTAAAATTAACTGAGCTGCTCAAACAAAAACAGTAAAGCTACTATAATAATAATAGACAACCCAAGTCAGGCCTTTGAAATTCAATTGTTATAATCAGTATCAAAGACTAAAGGCCACTAAAATTTCAGAGCCATTAGTTAGCATGTCAGGAAAAAAACAGTCCATACAAATTCAGTGGATAGGCTGTATATCTGTTTTCCCTTTGCATGTAGCTTTCCAAAACTCTCTTCTTTGGGGTTAGGGTATCCCCATTCTTTGTTTTCTCTTAGGCAAAGAGTTTTCTGAGCAAAAAATATGACCATCTACAATACACTGACTGTATATATAAAAAACCTCCTTTTCTGCTGTGTGCCCACAACGGGACTTGGCAGTAAACTAAGACCAGGACAGTAGCTTCTTCACTAAATCAGCCAGCAATGGGAGCATGGTTTCACCAGTGCCACTTGTTAAGGGAAGGAGTTTTACTATTGCTCATTTGAGCACGCCCAAGGGACATGACTGAAACATCCTGAGAGAAGGAAGCAGACAACATCACAGTAATAAAGACCATCCCACATAATCCTGAAAAGTGAACCTGATGCTACAACCCTCATCCACTTCCATTCACTCTTCCCTGCTCCCTTTTGCAGCCTGTCCAGCCCATAGCCAGTGCAAGCAGCCCTTACCCTGGGGTGTGTGGTGACTACTTTTGCAGACCACCAGCTCCCAAGCTGCTGACTTTCTGTTAAAAATGCCAACAACAACAGCAGGGAAACATTAACTTTCACAGAATGAACAGAGGAAAAGAAAAAGAAGACAGTAAATCCTTTTTTTTTTTTTTCCAAAATCAGAAATCTTCAGGCCAGATGAACTGAGTGACAGGCCATCCTTGTAGTCTTTGGGCAAGGGAATGACAGATCCTGCCTGCTAACTACTGCAGCTCACTTCTCCATTTGCCTTCATCTGTCCAAGAAGGTACCCCATTACCATTTAAGCTGCTAAAGAGGTAAGCGGAGCAGAGTTACTTATTTGCACAGTGGATGCTCCCAGCTGCAGCCCCCAATATGAGATGAACACCCAGCTTGCTTCACATGCAATGGCAGATGAGGTCTGGCCGTGGGCTCCTCACAGATGCACAGGAGCTCCTCTGCTCACCTCTGGGGCAAGGAGCAGCCAGGCTGGTGTGGCAGGAGCTGGGCTGAGTACAACCTAAGGAGCCCTGCTGAGAAGTCGGGTAGGCAGTGGAAGCCTTGCCCTGAGGACCAAGGAGTCTAGCTCTGTGAGTTACAGCAAAGTGCAGAAATCATGGCTAAGTACAAGGTAGTGCATTTCTGAAAGCCCCTGAGCAGAGCAGTGGCCATGAAGAGAGCCCAGTGTCCCCCAACAACACTCCTTGAAACGTCAGCCTTCATCCTTTTTAAGCTTGTTCTGCCCTTCTCAAGACCCAGAAGTGGCATTTGTGCTTTGAATGAGTCTGTGAAAGGCCTCCAGGCCGTCAAGCTATCAGCTGCCGTCAGTTGTGCTTTCTCTTCTTCAAGTCTCTCACAGTGCAGCTGCATCCCAGGGCCACCAACCTGCTCACCTGGCAAATGGACAGCCTAAACCATCCTGCCCAGCTTCCCGCTGGTGGGGCAACGTGCCACTCAGCCAGAAAAGACACCAAGACTTTACCGTAGAAACCAATGACCAGTTTATTTGCTCAGTAAAGGGGCAGAGAGGTAGACAAAAGGCATCAGTGAAGAAGTTAGTGGGGAAGGCCAGGCATTTCCTTGTGCTCTGGTGTGTTCTGTATCAAGTTTTCACCTCCCAGCCTTTGATGGATCATTCACACATAAACAGGTCTAACAGATGTACATGCACCACTCTGATGCTCCTTCTACAGAATCATCAAGCAGAGCAACTGCAGGCATTAACAGTGCTGCTGCTGCTGCTGCTGCAGCACCTGAACTGGCTTGATCAGGACTCACCTCCCTGTTGGAGGAAGTGATTTTGGTTCAAGAATGTGGAAATAACTAAAATATGTATTTCCAAGGCTAATATAGCCACAAAGAAGGTTTATTTGAGACTGTGACTGACCACCTCAGCAGTCAATGCTAAGGTATATTTTGAATAGTGATCTGTAAGAATCTGATTTCACCCATAGATTCACAGCAAGATCTAACACTACCATAAGGACTATAAAGCATTTACAACCTGTCTGCTAAGCCTACAGGAAAACTGAAGATTAAGTCATAAGGAAGTCAGCTATCCAGCCATTGTGCAAAGCTTCCTAAGAGGCAGTGGCATACATTTAGCAACCATTCCAAAATCAGAACATTGAAAGAAAACATTTTTGCACTAGCTTTCCTTGCTATTGCTAGCCTATCTCCTTGTGAAGGGAGAAGTGTTTATGGGACCAGTGTTTGGAAAAGTAAGCTTTAATAGCAGTGTCAAAGGGTAATTGGCACAAAAGAGATCCTTACATTTGGAACAAGAGGAATTAAGTTTTCTTAAGCACATTGGGACCACAGAGGGCTTGTTGTTGATAGACCCACAAGTACTAGTATTACCAGGTTCACGCCAAGGGTCATAGCATACAGTAAGACAACAGTTCCTTAGAGCAATGAGAGCAGGGTCATGACTCCTGTGTGCAACTGATTGATCCTCAGAGTTCAGATCTGTGAGACGCATGGGGAAAGAAATGCGCAATTTACAGCATTCATTTACACTTGGCTTTGAAAGGTTTTTATTGAGGCAATGATCACCTTCCATTTTTGCTTTTCAGTTACTGCCTGAAAGTCAGTGGGAGGATTTGAAATGATACATGACCATGGGATTTTATCAGCAGAATATATTAGTGCACCAGTTACATACCAGGTAAAGTTTTACAGCGGTTAGTACCTTTTCTTCTCAAGGGCTCATATCTGGGGACTGTCCTCTAATTCCTATACAGCAGGACAGAACTTGAGCCTTGAAATGACAGTGAAACTTTGTGCAGCCACCTCAGGGACTCAATGCTTAGTTTATGTTCGTTATGACTACAAGCAGAAAACATCTATGTCACATTTCCATTTTATTAATTTTGAACCTCAGCTTCTAGAATGGACTCAAGGAATATTTGGGACGACCTGAGGGCAAATGAAGTTTAGGGTGTACTAAATTATGCCTCCTACTATACACTACTGGAATGCCCTGCACTGCTCTTCTAATCTCAATCTCGATCTCAATGAGGACAAACTAACTGCCTTATGTCCTTGGTAGCCTCCTGCCTCTTTACCATCTAAGGAAACCTTGTTGCAGAAGGCATATTCAGTTGCCTCTTTAGAGGTGGACTTATATTTCCAGTGACAATGGAAAATATTGAGACTCAAGATTTAAGAAGGAGCCCATGGCTCCAACAAGCAACTTTAAATAAGCCTACTGTCCTTGCTGCAAACGTCTGAGAAGCTCAGCAGAAGTCATTCTGGATCTTGTGAGAGTTTTGAGTCTCTTCAAGCTCTGATGTGTAATGTCCCAGGGACATCCTCTTGGACTTCCTGACCAGGATTATACAACAAGAAGAAACTTAGTAAATTTTGAATAAGCCCAGAGGTAGGGCCTTGGGAGTTTGGCCAGTGCTAAATGAATACAATAATCAATAAAGCTTATAGCTACATACTTTCCTACCAAATCTGAGTGCTTGGATTCAAGGTGCTCCCTGTAGGACTGCACACAGACTGAATCGCTATGATTAATACTGGAAGGTGATATAATGCAACACTATTAATGCAACTGGCTCCATTGAACTCAACAGAAATTCTGCCATTTTCTTCAGTCAACCTAGGATTTCACCTAATGTGTCTTTTCCAACCCTAATATCTGTGATCCTGAGCACATTACTAAATTGCCAATGGGATCTGCCAACCATTACAGTCTGTGATTTGTCAAGTACTCTATTTGTATTCACCACATCTCTGTTGTGTAAAGGATTCCAGTAATAAGCTATTAAAGACATTTAATGTTACCAATTTAAAACTGTAAAATGCAAACTACTGAGGTGGTGGAGTTGCCAGAAGAGACATCAGGCCCTGTGTTTGAATATCTGATTCAACTCCTATATGTGCAAAGCCTGCAGATTGGATAATTATAGCTCCATCAGTGAATTGTGTATTTATTAGACTCAAATTTGGTGCAGTAATAGAAGCAGAATAGAGACTAACGTTATCAGAAGTGTTTACAGAGAGATTGCCATGATACAAAGGTCTGGCAAATGTGGACAAATAAGGATGGCTTATTAAAGATCAGTTTTTGTGAGAGGTGCAGCCTTTTTCAATGCAGCTACCCAGTAGTTACTGTGCAATATGGTCCAGTAATATACACAGCAATTAAGGAGGACTCTGTTATACTTTTTACTTAGCAAAGCTCAAAATCCCAGCTCAACACTTAATCAGGTAGAAATACTGTTTTCTAGTAGTTTCACTGGAGCAAAGCTTGACAAAAAAAGGAGAATCTCAAATGCATCTTATCCTTGGTAAGTCACTAATGGTGAAGAAAATACAGATAGCTCCATGATTAGACTAGTTTATTATCAGTTGTTTGTGTATGTTAATGCTTTTGTATACACATAGAGAAACAAGTTATAGACATTCAAGTTATGACCTATGAGATTATAGCCCAAAACTAGAAGTGGCTGAAACTATTTACCGTTCAGTTACAGGTCTATAGTGCTACAGTTGAAATATATGGAGGAAAGTTAAGAAGAGGGTGTTAGTCACACTTAACCCATATGGGGACCATGCGGCAAATATTTGTTAAACAAAGGTATTGTGAGAATCCTAAATACACAACTATTCAAAAGTCAAGGAAATGCTCAGTCCTGTAAGTCAAAATGCAGAAATTGTTATTATGAAATTTTTCTGAAAACTTGAAACTGCTGAAGTTTATCCTCCTCTACAGTTCTCACAGACTCCTGCTCCCTCAGCTGCTCCTGATACGACTTACTCTCTAGACCCTTCACTAACTTCATTGCCCTTCAGGTGAAGGGTCTAGAGAGTAGGTCATATTGAGGAGTAACTGAAAGAGCTGGAGTTATTTAGCCTGGAGAAGAGGAGGCTCACAGGGGACCTTATAACTCTCTCAGCTCAGCTCATGGCTAGGCTTTGTGAACAAAGATTTGGGAAGGGTTTGGGAAGGGCTCTACCCACATGTGTTACAAGTGCGCTGGTGGCTAAAAAGGCCGAGATAGACACATCCGACTGCAAAAGGCACAGCAGAAAGACTCCTTAGGTGGTAAATTCTGTGAGACGCGATTCTTTCTGCATTGTCTTTTCTCCTCAAGAGTGATCCTGCGTGCGTTCTCAAGGAAGCAGCAGCATTATAGATGGTGTGTCTCCAGACCTCCTGACTGGAGGCCAGAGTAGACCAGTTATGGTGATCAATATGGCCAAGGCTGAGATGTTGTTTCAGGGAGTCCTTGTATCTCTTCTTTGGGGCTCCTCTCTTGTGGCAGCCAGTGGCAAGTTCACCATAAAGCAAGATCTTAGGGAGGCAGTGGTCCTTCATCCTTGAGACGTGTCCTGCCCAACACAGCTGTGTTCTCAGCAACATGCAACTACCAGAAAGGAGGGTGTAGACAGGTGAGGGTCGGCCTCTTCTCCCAGGCAGCTCGCAACAGGACAAGAGGACATAGGCTCAAGATGTGCCAAGGGAGATTCAGGCTAGACATCAGGAAAAATTTCTTCACAGAAAAGGTTGTTAAACATTGGAAAAGACTGCCCCGTGGAGTGATGGAGTCCCCATCCCTGGAAGTGTTCAAGAAATGTGGAAACGTGGCTCTTGATGCCCTGATCTAGTTCACAAGGTGGTGATCAGTCAAAGATTGTACTCAACGATCTTGGAGATCTTTTCCAACCTTAGAGATTTTGTGATTCTGTATAACATGGGGTAAACTCCACTGAGTGTTCGCCTCAGCCTACCCGACTGGTGCAATCCCAGTGAAAGGCTTCTTCTACTTGGTTCTCACTGTCTCTCCTTCTCCATTCAGGTCAAGGCTTTAAGTAGCCCTGCACATACATATTGACTGACTATTATTGACAGTTCTGACAATAAATTTGTTTTGTTTTATTATTTTGGTTAAAAATTTTTTGAATTTTCAGGAAGTTGAAAGGCAAAGTCAAACATTGCTTTATGTCTCATTCAGTGTCGAGTGTGATTCAAAATGTTCATGATGTTCATCTGCTTTCTACTTTGGGAGTTTTTTCTGCATATTTTCTCTTTTTTTTTAATTATTTTCAAAGTGCATTTTGGGAGAAAAGCATCCACCTAAGAAATACTGAGACACTTCAATTTGGTTAAGGATCAGATGATGCCAGGGGTACCTTCAGTCTGTTATTCTGCAATTCAAAATGTCAAAAAAATCTTTCAAAAGTCATTCAAACTGATCCTGTGAATTGATATAGAAATTGATAGAAATACATCCATTTCCCTGTTTAACTAAATCTATACTTTTCAGGATGAAAAATTGACTGAAAAATTTCATGCAGCTCTAAGTTTTTCTCTGACAATATTCAGAGAACTTTTGATTTTGCCTCTTCAGGAAATAACTTGTTTGCAAGTCAATTTATCAAAATTACCTTTCCAATACATAAAATAATAATGTATTTCAGATACTGCTCTTGCACCATTTTTAAAGCAGAAGAATTAGGAAGAAGAAAAAAGAAAGAAAAGACAAAAATATATTTTAGAGCTTTTTTAAATCTTTAGATCAACATTCTTCAGCATGGTTCTATTTTCATCCCTGAAGTAATCTGATATTTCTTTCTACAGGTCTTAAAAATTCAGATAAACTTCAAGAAGTAGCTTATGTCATGTTGTTTAACAAAAGGCAAAAGGCATCCAAAAACTACTAACACAATAATATATCACTGTTAAGTATTTTAAAATTATTTATTCTCTTTAAGAAGAGAAAAAAACTAGCTGTATTTAATGTATCTTAACTCTCAACAAAGTTTTCACTGCTTTTAATTACACCTTCTTGGCAGTCAGAAAACACTCTTGTGCCCAAAATGTTGACATGTTTCATTCAATAAAACCAGATATATTTGGAATATTTTATGAGACAAAGAAACAAGCGCAGATTCTTTTGTTTAATTATTTAATGTTTGGACAGTGCTTTGCAAGTATAATATGCATTTATTTTTAGTACTACTTGTGCTTGCAGCATTATCAGCAAGATATGAATAAAATACTCTCAGCTTTGCAAGCAATTTTTCTTGATTAATTTCTTTGTATAAAGCAGCAGAGGGAGCTCATACATTATTTTTGGTGTATCACACACAAAAAAATTATATATTACATGTGTACACACATGTGCGCGCGCGCACACACACGCACATCTAGGTGACTTGGACCCACATACCTATGTGCACATGCAGTCAGCTCTGGGACAAGCTGCACAGCTACAGTGGCTGTGCCTGCACTAGTCATGCAGACCAATAGGAGCAGATGTGTGCAGCAAAAGAGCTGGGAGTGAGCACCGCATGTCCACAGCACATGTCCTTCAGGGCACTCTTTCTGGACTAGCTGCAGCCTGGACCCATCAGCTGAGGCACCCCTTTGTGCCATGGGCGTGCTCAGGATGCTCCCGGAGTGCTTTTTCCAGACGAATTTTACCCAAGAGGAACCCAGCTGGTGCGTTCTGACCTTGCTCCTGGATGCAAATCAAAACTCAGCTGGTGGGGATCATCTGGAGGCACTCATCAACAGTGTGCATTTGAGGCAAAGCAAGTCAGCGGTGCTAAAGCTCTATTAGAAACATCTAGGTGCCCTACCTGAGCTACTCTTCAGCTGCATAAGAAATAAGATGGATGATTTCAATTTAGGCAATTGTGTTTTGCCTGAGTGGCATGTTAGGCACCTATATGCCTTTTTGAAGTTTCTCCTAAATCTCTGTAATTTTCGCAGGAAATGGTGAAAGGTACACTGAGAAAGAAGTGCTGAAGTAATGTGAGGGACTGGACAAACTTCTTGTTTGTGTCTGATTGAATGAGTTCTTGGGAATGTATGCTCTTAACTGGCCCCCTGAAATCTGTAAATCCATGGTGTAAGGAAGGCTTAAGAGAGTTACACTCAGTAGACCGTAGCACTCCCTGAATAGCACAAGTATAATTTTTATTTCCTTTAAGAATATGTAACATATATCCTCTTCTATATGCTGGACCACCCAGCACATTGGGAGCGTAGTTTTGCTTCCCTAGGTACTTCTATGAAAGTCTAGGAGGAAGCAATGGGCAGTGGATAATGTGAGGACTGCACTTTGTTGGAGGACAAAGCCGTAAGGAAATAGTTGGTCCAATGGACTATCCTATATCCTCCCATATACAGATGATCATTGTTGAGGCCAAAGACTGGAAATAGTGGAAAAAACAGACTGCTGATACATTTTATTTCTGGGCTGGGCAGAGATACCAGGTACTTTGCACTATGGTTTGGTGTTTTTGCTTCCAGACTTGAACTGAGCAGATGTGAAAGTGGCAGTAATGGGACTGAAAAAAACAGGAGAGATTGGGGGATGGAACAAGTGTGGGGTTGGGTGGGAGTGGGGGGATGGGACACAAGGTGGGAAGAGCAGACACCAAATGGAACAATACTTTGTGATTTTAGAAAACTTATGCGTTTGGGGTGGAGCTTAGGGCAAAAGAAATAGATTTGGGGAGAATTACTTTTTATATCTAAGCCAGCTGTCCAAATTCATAATAAAAAGCCCATAAACCATCATTGTAAGAGAGGAAAAGCCACATTGTTTTTATTTGTCTGTAGAGCAATATGTGTCACTGTATAAATAGTAACTAATAATAATAACATGTGCTGCAGCACTTCTGTGATATTTTTCAATAATTACTATTGTTGTAAAGGAGTTTAGTATGAAGTAAAACATCTCTATGAGGGAAAAAATTGCTACCTCTTTCCCTCTGATATTTGTGTAACTGAATTAAAAATATGCAGACACATCAAGTCAAAAAACCATTATTCCTAGTTCAAGGAACTCAAGCTGAACACCTTGAAAAATCTCTCAGCTACATTGTTCTTTCATATGTTATGAGGATTTTTATTTCCTTTTAACAGCAGTAAATCGTCAAATGGAAGAGGCTTATATTGCACATACCATTGCGAGACATGCTCATATTGTAACATCAGAATGAACTATTTTTAACCTAATATACAACAATTTAGGAGCATTAGAAGAACATAAAACAGATAAAAGTATAGCTTTTACAGCCATTCATCAATGGCCTTTTTTTGAAGAGTGCAGTTACCTCCTCAGGCTAAGCATACATCTCTCTATTTCACATAAATACACAAAGTGACAGGGCTTCCAGTCAAAATAAACATTTGCTCAGTGTATACCTGATTTTCACCCACTTCATTCAACAGGAAAGATACTGAGGTTAACACACTAATCTCTCATCAGCTCTAGGGATGAAGATGTGCTGTATTCACCAACTGCGACTGAGTGTGCTTGCAGTTTGCTGCTTCCATGGATGTCCATGCCTTTGTATTGGTACTATTTAAAAGATGAAAAAAACAAGCCTTGAGGTGGATCCAACCAAAATTACTTTCAGTTTTTACAGAATAAGAATGGCTCAAAGAAGAGAGGGCAATGTCCCAGGCTTGGTAACGGTGCAAGTAGTGATTAAGATTGCTGAAAAAAGCACCATTTGGATGAAAATGCAACACAAGGTGACATAACAATGATATCATTGCTCAGGATAAAAAAATAGTATTGAATAACATAAAGCATCTACAGTTCAGGGCTAAAAGCTTCCAAGAGTCTGAGGCACCTAAATCTCACCAGATCTGAGGAAATCTGTGGTACTTAGAGCAAAATGTAATTTTTTGTGTTTGTGGTTCTGGCTGCATTGCCTCGAACCCTGTATGGGGGGAAATATGATCCTGCTGCCTTGGTGTGTTTCTCCAGCAGTACAGTAGCTGAAATAGAACAGGAGCTGAGCACAGCTCTCTTACCTCCTGGGGCAGGGCTCATCAAGCATCACTGTACCATCAGGCTGGCTCCCTTGCCAAACAGAGGCCAAAAGGATGTAGTAGATGCCCTCTGAATCCCATGCCTGGCTTGCTAAGCCTTCTGATGCTTTTCCAGGTAAAATACCTAATTTGGACACTTGTTTGATGATCTCACACTAGAATTTCACACCACTCTATTGAACAAAAGGTTGATTGAATAATTTTAACAGTCATGATGTTAGTTAAACCTGATTAACAGATTATTTTCCACTGACATCCCTTCCTTATTCTATTTACAAGCTAAATAGCCCAGACACTCAATTGATAAATGCTCATTTCCCTCCATCTTAATTAACTAAATATTCTTTTACTTAAACAATCCCTCATTTTTCCATAGGCACAGTCATAGATCCATTAGCAGGGTCTATCTGAGACTAGGGATCTTTTATTTATGAGGACAAGTCCAAACAGTTACTATTTTTTAATGTTTTTATTTTCCTTGATACTGTACACCATGTCATGGCTTTGGTCCAAACAGTAATCACACAATGGGTGCCGTTTCTTCTTTCTTGACCTATCACACTCCACATGATTTAATCCATTGTTTTGGATGTTGCCAATGATTTATTGTATGAAAAATGTAAATGATCTGGATGGCAGATGTTTTATATTTTCTGACCATTCATTTTCAGTGGGAATGTAATTAAAATTTATGAAGTGTATCTGCTGAATTGCATTGGCAATTGATGATCTCCTCCAGTGCTGTCTGTCTGGAGATGATGAGTGATTGTGGACAGTGAGATGTGTTGACAAGGGCAGAAACAGACGTGATGTTACTGTCATGAGTGAGGCTACCTGCAAAAAGGCTGCCGGTTTTTTTCTCCCTTTTTTCCCACAGGAAGAAGGTGGCAACCAGAGCTGTCTTTCTTCTTGCAAGACAGAGTACAAACCCTCTGCGTATTCCTGAAAGCTGTCACTCTTCACAAGTGCAATCTCTGTCTCTCTCACCAATGGGCATCTGGAAGCCACAATATCAGTTACAACAACCCATGTCAAGGATATTAATTAAATTCCTGATGGCCACCCAGAGAAGCTAATGAGTGTAAATTTCACAACATCCCAACTCATAAGGCGGCACACTTAACCTTTTCAGCATTGATATCCTTCCTCCAGGAGGAAAGTAAAGAGGTGAGCTTTTTGCCAAGGGAGCATGATAAGGAGGAAGAGGGAAAAGAGGCACTTGGTCTGCCACACTTTAAAATATAAACAGATCTGAACTTGATCTGCTGGATTTAGATATCCCACAAGCCCAAAACAGGATGGGAAGGTTTTTTTCAGAATTGAGATCTCAGGTAGCATTTTGTGCAGAGCCCTAATTGCTATGAATCTAAGTGGATCTCCTTACCTCAGAGGTATACTCACTGGACTTTGACTTACCCCTGATCTTGACGTGGCATACCTCTTACATTTCTGAGTGCTGTGGAGGACGGAATATGTAATTACTACCATCCTACCCCTACAATAAATATACAAACAGCCTAGATTAACATGAAGTGAATAATATAAGTGCTATAGGACCAACAATTGGAACTGGGGAATTTCTGACACCCATCTTTATGATCAGATATTTTGATCATTTGAATGTTTGAAGCGTTTTCCTAATCCACAAACCTCATTTAGCATATATAGCATTAGGCACTAATAAAAATGCCTTCACTTGTAAGTTGTGTGGCCATCTCACTATGAGAGGCTGGTAAAGGAGGATTTTATTCCAAAAGCAAACCTCAAAGGTAGTTTGTCAGAAATGCCCCAGTCCCAGTCTCACTGCAGGTGCTGACACCACTTCCAGTGAGTTGTGTCGATGGGGTCCAAACTAAGGTGATTGTAGCTATCGGTTGATGAGCCCTTCTTGCGCTGCAATCAGTAGGCATTTTGGCATTCATTTAAAAAATAAGGATTACAAGCTAAAGAACTAATCCAAGCTTCAGGCCTGGTTGTGATTGTAACATTTGACAATGTATGATTCAAAACAGACGAGGTGCAGCAGATGGTCAAGATTCTATTACACGAAGGCGCTTTTTTTTTATGGGTGTGAGCTCACAGTTTGGCTCCTTCTGTGTGTGTATGGCCTGTGACAGGTAACTGAGGCAGGAGAGGAGAAAGAATGAGGTAGGACTGGGGACACAAAGTCTGGTTTGGCATACTTTGGAAAAACCCAAGGAGATACTCTTAGCAGACCCCGTGGTACAAGAGGCTTAGTAAATACTGCAGAAGTCTGGAAGCTAGTAAAGTTAAATTCCCTTTGGCTTCATTGCTGTCTTTTTGGGCACCTCAGTTTACTTATCTGTACTTTTACGTAATATGCCTTACCTGGCTTTATATGCCAAAACTTCATTCATTAATACTGATGTCAAAGAGGACATTCAGCACCTCACAGGAGGCCCAGTGCACCTGCATTAGTTAGCCATAAATCATGGGAAACACTTTGAAGTGTCAGAGAGATTTAATGTGGGATACAGAACAGAAGGGGAATGTGATGAACTGAGCCCCAAGCCCCAAATAAGGAATTTAAAATGCACCTTCCCCTTAAAAGTGTCAGCAAATGAAGAAAAAGAAGAGTGGGGAAGCCCCAAAGGCAGCAATTTTGAATGCTTTAGTTTTCTCTATTGACTTTAATTAAGCTCACCCAGGATTGCAAGCCTGTCACTTGGGGAACCTTTCCATAAAGAAAAAAGGAGTTTGCTCCCCAGGTGGGTTTTCCCAAGTTTCTCAGGCTCTTACCACAATATATGCCTGGCATCCATGACAGGGTCGTCAAAAATAATAGCTAAGGAATTCACTGTCTGTCATTCCAAAATAATTATGTATGGGGCTTTACTTGCACTTGAGATGGGTTATATATTTCATTGAGAAAACCCATGTAGACTAAAATATATATTTGTATGTATGCATGTAATATATGAAGATTGCAAAGATTAACAGTCAAATAAAGAATATGGAGGAGTAGAAGTCTGTATACATGCATGTGAAACACGTCTAGAAAGTGGGTGAAAGGCACTATCATTCCAAGGTTTGTTAATTACAAAATGCATTAATGTTTTATTAGCCATTTATCAGTAATTAATCACCTACTTTGATATGAAGTTCAAGCTTGCAAATACACCATAGAAATTGTCCCTTAAATATAAGCCAGGTTTTAAGAGTCAGCAGAACAACAACAAAGATAGCAGCCTATTCCCCTCAGCTGCCTGGAAGAGACTTTTGATGCCTCAGCATCATGCCTGTGTCTAGGTGTGCAATAGTTTTTGGATGCTTGCAAAGTCAAAATAGTGTGGGGAAAAAAAATGAAGAAAGCTTGCAAGCAGAAGGGGAGGAGGTAGTATACTCAGTGGTATTCTTCAGGTGCACAGTTTGAATAAAAATGCAAAACAGGATGCTCCCATTCAGTAAATATTATCATTTTTATTCACTCATTAATTAAGTTGCTTAATTGCTGCTGTCAAAAGACTCTTGAGTTTGTGACTGGGGTTGTTGCACTGTTCTGATAGTGGTTGAAGAAGGAAAAAGGCAGTATCACTCGGCTTGCTCTTTACCTGACAATAAGGAGGCACTAGTTGTAGAAGATCATAATGAAGCTGCAGAGTTACATATGGAAAAAGGGAGATATTTCAAGGAAAAAGAGGAAAGGGAAAGGTAAGTTTTATTAAATCCATCAAATATTATTCACCAATGTGATTGATACACCGTAACTTGTGCATTATCATTCAATTCATTACTCCATGAAAATCATATTAAAGCAAAATATTTCCCCCATTTTAATCTGATTTCCCCAAGAGGGCTCAGAAATGGAAAGGCACTCAAGCTATGTTGGTCAACACAATTATACATGTTTTTTTCTAGGTCTTTCTCCAAAGGATTAATGTAAGCTAGTTTAGGTACAGTCTTTTCCAGGACAGTAGATTGACAAATGACCAACACTTATGCTATATTATTCATATATTTCTGAGACAGTACCTATTCATGCCAGGATGACAATCAGTCCCATGTCACTCCAGACATTTTTAGAATTGATGTCCACTTTACTGCAGACATCTCACATCTCAGTATCACACTGAGAGTGAAGTGCTGTGGTCATGACACATGAAGGTGTCTTTGCAAATGCCCACCACGAAAATAAGACTGATCTGGCTGACATGGGTCTGGACTACCAATAACCATTTATTGATTCTCATGACTAAATAGACTAAATGGAAGACAGCTTTCAAAACAGATTGATGAGAATGGGCTCTGGTACATCCTGAGTCAAATCATTACATGTATGTCTATACCTGTAAGAAAGACTAGAGATGTTCTAGGTTACACTTGCCTCCAGTTGGCTCATGAGCCACAGAAGGAAAAACTATTGCATACAGACAACAAAGCAGAAATTGCTTATCAGAGAGAGACTAGTGCTAGGATGATGGATGCGATATATAGTCACCAATTTTACCTTATGGCTGAGAAAGTTGCAGCTTATCCCTCAGTTCTAGAGTCAACCTGCAGATAAATCTATATGTCTGTTCTCTGTTCACAACCCCTCTTTTTCAATCCTCTGTAATGAAGCAAGTGATCACTTAAGGGACTTACTTCTGCTCAGGAGTGAGAATTCTGCTTAATGAAGAGACTCCCTTACTGGGGCACGGAGGAGTGTGACCGGGAAGGGTCACATGATGCACCAGGAAGGGACTGTCACGACACGGTCTTCCTTTGAGTTTTTGGGTGCATCACACTGCCTATGCTACTGGCTTGGATAAATTTCAAAAACAAGTTATGAAGGTCTTCAAAACCCTTTGACACATTGAATTCTTGGCAAGAAATATAGAGCTTACATCTCAATCTGTCCAGATACACTTGTTAATATCTCCCTCCCCTTCTGTTGATAAGACACTACAATTTGCACTAAACTGTGTAATGCATTTTGTAATGGACACAAACATTCTTAAGGAGAGAAGCAAATATAGTACACTGTTAAGAACATCTCATATCCAAACATGAACATAGGTTTTCTGAATTGAAAGACTACTGGCCTACAGCATCACACAGCCTTAGCTGTCAAGCTTGTACAATGCTTACAGGTTCCTTGAAAAAAACCAGCAGCATAATTAAATTACTTATAGGCAAAAAATTTGCTTCCACCAAAAGGAAAAGAAAAAGTAAAACTGCTATGAAACACCGCATTCTAAACACTGGAAGGTGTGAGCAAAGAAAAGTCTTCAAACATTTCAAACTGCTGAGTTATTATTATTCAGCCAAAGAATCATAAACCAAACCCATTCATCGTACTAGATTTATGGGTCAGTATAGCCTTTTTAAAATCTGAAGGCCTAAGAAACGTAAGGGTGCTGACTGATGAGCTGGGACAGCCTTACCTGGGGACAAGCTGAAAAGGTTGGCAGCTCCATCTGTCTACCCTGCTCCTGGTGTCCAGATGTCTAAGCTGCTTGTCAATCAGCTCCCAAACCACTGCAGTTTACAGGGCAGACTTTGCACTGCAGCAGTCACTGGTATTGGTTTGCCTTAAAATGCTTCACTATAACTGCTAGCTGATTTCTATGGAGAAAGACACAGGATAGAAAGAGGTACCTCTGCCACCTGTCCCAATACAGGCAGTCCCCAGTAGTCAGAGTCCAAATCTACTTAAATGTACTCTATATTCATCATCGTGCTTTTATAAAAATGTCCAAAGCCCTGAAACATACATTTCATTGCAATACAAACATAAAGCATACCCAAGCTGCTTTTCCATAGAGTTTCTGCCATCAGCCCCTGGAATTGGACATTCTCTGGTATTAAGAAGAACTTTGTCCCTGCACATCCTCCTTTCCGGACCCTAACCAGCTCTCCTGGTCTGCAATGACAGTGTGGGAGCACCCAAGCACTCACCCTGCTAGTCTGGGACATGGGATGCAGTTGCTCATGCCACTTTCTATATACTTCCTGCCCCTGTTAGTGAATGCAGTAGTGAACTTAGCCAAGGAGTTTAAATGTAAAAAACATTGTTTTGCCTTTTCTTCTATGATGTGAGCAAATACCTTTTCTTCACCTTTCCCTTGACCTTCCTGATAACTCTTGTCATGTATCTTTTCCTTCTTTTCTCCTGTGTGCTACTTCCTTCATCCAACATGGAGGGCATAAGCTACTAGAGTCACTGAGAAAGGACACTGATTTCTGGAAGAAAACATTGGTTCTTAGCTCTACCCAGTGGAGTTTCTTGGGTGTATTCTGAAGCTTATTTAGGCTTTTCTTTGTCTCCAGTGACCAGTGGTTAAATTATGCTCTGATAAAATGAGAAATGAGCATAAAGAAGGAACCTAAATTTAACTACAAGAGAAAGTAGGTGATGTAAGTTCTTGATATAAGTTCTCAAACAGCCACCTGGACCTGAGTAACTCCTTAAGTAATTCCCTGATATAGCAGTGGTAGGCTCTGCCTAGAGACAGTGTAATAAATTGCCAGAGCATGTTATTCCCTGAGGACCCAGCAGGCAAGCACATTGAAAGCTTCCTCGGAAAAAAAAAAAAAAAAAAAGTAAAAAAAGGTACAAAAAAGCACAAAGGTTCAGCTGCTGTCCTTGTGCTACTGTTTCCTTATCACTTCCTCCAGCACAACATAGTCAGACCAGATGATTTAGAAATGGCATCCTCTGCACCCTTTGTCACACATTCCTGGGATGTCAGCACAATCCCCCAGCCTGGCAATGGCTTCCAGAGCCATTAAGCAAAAGCCACCACTCACTCCTCCAAAACAGAAGGGACAACCCAATCTGACAACAGTCAAGGCCCCAGAGTGACTCCACAGTTTTTCTTTGGTCTGTGCATCCAGGGACAATCAGAGAGTGGCAATGGGTCCGCAGAAGAGAGCCTCATGGAGGGTTCAGAGGGTCTGGGCCAGGAGGAGATTAAGATTAAATTGTTAAAAGGTGGCTGCAGCCTCCAGCATGGGAAAATGTTCCCATCAGGGTTCAGCAGGGAAGCCTCTTCAGCTTGGTATGGTATGTGAGGGGAGACAGAGGTGATGCTGTGGGGCTGAGGGCAGCCATTCCCCAACCTCCAGTGTCCGATGTGAGGCTGGAAATGAAGCGGAGGTGGGGTAGGAGGCCTCTGAGCCCCAGTTCATGCCTTAGTACAAGTGTAGGAGTTGAAGATGGGGTCAGGAGGTGAGGGAGAGTTCAATCCTGGGCTGAGCGATGGCCCTGCCTGCATGGGAGGGGGACATCCTTGGCCCCTGAGAAGAGTCACTGGAGGTTCATCCCACCGGGGAGGAATTCTTCCCAGCAGTAGCCGTCCTGCTGATGAATCACCCCACGGATGGGGCTGCCGGTCAGTGCGCCCTCCCCTCACGCAGCTGTGCTCAGACTCCGACAGATGTGTGCTGCCACCCACCACAGCCATGACGGGCGCCCAAGACGAATGAGCCCTCAGGAAGGATCAGGGGGGCGGCATGGGAGGACCCCAGGGCAACAGGATTTGTTTCCTGCTTCATTCAAATGAGCTCACCCAGTAGGAAGAGGTGGTGCTGTAGTTATGTGGCTTCCTTTTGAAATCCTAGCAAAGTTTGCACACTCCTCGCTCCACCTGTTGCTGAAGGGAGAGCAGTGCGCGACCAAGGATTTCCTGGAAGGTTGTCAATTTGGTTGCTTGAAAAGGCAGCTGAAGTTTTATTCAGACAGACCCGGATCACAAAGTGCTGAGTATCTGCCACCACCCCTGACTTCAGGGGGCTTAGGATCATGCTCTAGGTGTGGGAAGACCAGCTATGACCATGGGTATTCCATAAATGATGGCACCTTTCAAGCTTTCCTGTGGAGAAGGCAAAACACATCACTGAAACTCAAGTGCTGGTTTTGCAGCAGATTTTAGCAGCAACAAGAATTTTCTGTTTAAAGGGGCTTCAGAACAAATACTTTGGAAATTTTTAAATATATATATTTTATTATATGTTTTTATAAAAAGTAGTAAGAAATGGAAGTGATTATTTTATCTTCCAATTGAACCATGGTGGATCAAAGCAAGGAAGTGTGTATCTCAAAACTGACACATCCCTAAAAATTTCATGATTGTTGCTATTTGATGTGACACGTCACAGAATTTTATGTCAAGCTGAAGAAAATGTGACAACTTATATGTAGTATTTTCAGAAACAGAGTTTAAGTGCAGTATTGAGAAGTGTTTCTGCAGGGTTTTTTAAAAACTCTGCTTGTTCCGAGTCTTAAGAAAAGCAACCCCATATGCTTTAAACTTCTGCACCCCATTAATTAAAGTCAGAGCTTAAAAGTAATACTAAAAATAATTGGCTGGATTAGAAAAGGCTGTGGGTGAGCTGAGATGTTACCATTGCACAAATATTAATAAATCATTTTTCCTGTAATTAGCAAGAAAAAAAAGAATGCAATGTGGTAAGCTAGCAGTCGTTTTGCAAAAGCATGTTGGCTAAAACCTCTCATCCCTCTTCTTTCCCTTTCCGCACATACATCCTTTCAAACCAAGATACAGTTGATGACGCCATTCGTGAGAGTGACCAGCAAGGGCAAAACAGGATTTTCAAAAGGTTGATAGAAAATGAGGAAAGAATCCAGATGACCAAGACTGTTAATAGGTGATTAATATTATGCTATTGTTACCAGAAATGGAACAGTTCAGCCTCATAGTCTCTGTCCCAGCTCTTGAAAGGTACAATTTTTTATAACAATGTTAGGCAGTGCAGGAGAGTGCTAAGCACCCTTCGTTCTTTCCTCGGCACTTTCCTAGATGCAGTTCATGTGAAAAGAAAGAATCATAAAGAGCTCTAAGCCTTCCCCTAATGTAAGGAGAAATGCAACATTTGCAGGCTTCCAAAATAAAGTCAATAAATAAGAGCAATGTTTTGTAAAACAAAAATAATGTTCTCATTTAAGAGCATCAGTAAGAACACACTCTAATTGTTTTCTTTTGGCAAGCAAGTAAATAGCTATATAGTTTTCTTGCTTGAGCACACACAAATAATCCAAGGTGTAAAATAGTCACAGCCTCCCTGATTCATCAGATTTCCCAGAGGTAGATTCTGATGTGCTGTTCTCCTGGACAGTTTATACACCTTCCCTTGGCTTACGATCATTCTGCTTCCTGGTTATCTCTATTTTATGCTCAAGAGCTCACCCTCCTGTTTCCAGCAACATCTCCTCCTGCATCTAGATTGCCCCTTGCCTCTTTTGTAAATGCCTGAGGTTCTCATGCGCATTTCTAAACAACCTCTGCTGTTCTGTTTTACTATCAGGAAAGATCCCTGAAAGACAAATTTTCCTTCAAGTGGATGTTAACTGTTACATTCCATGTAAAAAAAAAAATGTTCCAAGTTGTTTTCCTCAAAAAACCTCAAACAACCAAAGACAAAACAACCCCCCCCAACAAAAAAACAGAATAAAACAAGAAAAAGAAAGAAGAAAGAGCATTTTGAAGCACTCAAGCATTTAAAAGTTCATTTTCTAGATATCCCTTGATGTTTTTGGCTCCTAAGTCACAATATTATGAAATACTGCCACCCTATATCTCTGCCCTTTGGCACACACAAGTTCCATTGACTTCAAAGGGAGATATACCTGCATAAAAGTGACATGTAAAGTCTTCTCAATCCTTTAATCTTCCAAGAATTTAGTATTTATTACTATCTCAAAATAAAAGTCTTTTTTTCTTAAAAATAATTTAAGAATATTGACCATCTCTCCAGCAAAGCATTTAGGATCATGGTAAAGTGTAGGTAAATTAATAGTTATATTCACATACATAATATAAATTCACATTTATGTCAGTAGCACTGCTTACATATTTGACACTAGGCATGTGTTAGCCACTTACCAAACCAGGACCATAGGAGAGAAATTCCTTCATCAAAGAAACCAGATCACAGGAAGTATAACGAATTCTTCTTCACCCTCACATCCCAAAAGCCTGGGGCAATAATTGCTGGCATTCTGAATATGTTGGGTTTGTGCGTTACAGTCATCAGAGGCAAACTTGAGTCTACTCTGTCCTCTTTCCATGGAGGAGGAATGAAGGGTTACATAAATGATGTCCACTGTGGGTTGGGCCTGCAGCTGTACAGTGCCGTGCTGTTCCACAGAGAGAACCTGAGACATTGCCACAGCTCATCTACCTCTATATTTGCCTGGCCAAAGGTCAACCTAGTTTACAATGACATCAATGGCAAAAATTCCGTCGACTTCAACTACTGTTCTTTGGGTAACAGGCTTTTACTTTGAGTAGCCCCTTACTTTCACACTTGTCTTTACAGCATTCATTACACTCTGGATATTCCATAGCTGCCACAATTATTATTCTTGCTTCCTCTACAGTTTTTATGGGCATCACCAAACAATGAGAAACACATAAATACTGATATGTATTCATAACTGATTGAAGAAAAGAGGGTGAGATTTTGGAACTGGGAAGTTTTCCTACCCACAGAACATATTTGTGCAGCAGAGAAAGAACAAAGAGAAATGATGCTGTTTATTTTGATGGTTCTGAGAAGCTAACATTCACCCCGCTCATCCCAGGAGCAAACAGCTGGCAAACAGCTGACAACATAGATATCAGTCAACTCCCACGTAACTAACAATATAATACAAAAAAATATAGGTAATAATGATATGACATGACAGGATGCATCTTTGATTGTGTGTGTTAAAAAAAAAATAAATCTTACAGTATATGGAAAACATTCCAAGAAGCCTTCCTTTCTCTTTTTTGCTTCTTACTTTCCTCCTTTCATAACATGGTTGCATATTTGTGATTTTTCTGTAAATTATGGTTTCTATTTGAAACATTTTTCTTTAATGTCCATATTCCCAAAAAGTCATTTTACTATTTATGTGGTCAAATCCCTCCTAATGTGATTTGATAGCACATAAATAGTAATATGACTTTTTATGTTGTCTATTGCTTATGTAGAGTTTTCAGAAACCCTATATTATAGCCTTGTATTAAACCCTGATAATTTTCAGGGGTCATCACTATAATATATGGCTGGAAGACTGCTATTGTGATGCTGTTGTCAGCCAAAAACCTTGCCTTCAAATGTGTGCCTCAACCATAGTATACCATAAATCAAAATATGTGTCTGCCTAGCCATATATCCATTCTGTGACTTTAAATATTTTAATAATCACGGGTGCAGGACAGGACACAGGGGCTTTCTATAACCAATGGTGGAAACAAGTAAACATTAAAAAAATAAATAATTATAAAGTCTGCATATTATAATCCTATAGCAGAAATGAGCATCCCTGTACATTTTTAATAAGGGTGTAAGCTTACTTTGCATGGCAGACTCCCTGCTACTGTATATAAATGTCTATCTGAGCGTCTAATCTACTGACCCCTTAACAAAGCACTTGGCAACCCTTTTACTCCTTCACACACACTCACCTGTGCCCCACGCTCCTTCCCCCCCAAAATACAAGCATTTCTGCATTAGTTTATTATCACCTCCCCCGGATGATTAAGATGGCTGATGCCAGGTGACAGATGATGCCAAGTGAACATATTTCGTTGGAGGTGTTGGTTTTAAGGGTCACCATCCATAGAGGTGCACAGATCTGGTATTTTGATTCAGAATCACATTCTGGTTCAAAGCAAAACACTAATCCTATACATAGTCAATGTATTCCAGTAGGAGACTTTAAGACTTTCTGACTTTCCCTCTCCATTTTGCATTTCCAAATCTCCCATCAGCTCAGTTTATGAAAACCAGCCAGTTCTGACCACCTTCTGGTCTATAGGTCTCTGCTGATTTTTTTTCAGATATTCCTGAATATCATGATGTTGCCATTTCACACTTGTTCTAGTGCAGGAATAAGGGGGTAAATGAGAACTGCGCACGTGCAATTCAGTGCTGCGTGTAGGCCTCTCTCAATCACAGGTACAAACAGACTAGGGCTCTGTTCTGCTCCGTGAATGCTGTAGGAATCCTAAGGTGCTTTTGAAAAAAAATCACCATCCACTGCCATGACAGCCCTCTTTCTGCAATGTAATTGCAGAAGATATGGAAAAATCCAAAGGACTGTGGCCTCCATCCCAGTAGTAGTTAAGTTTTTAGGAAGTTGCTTGTGTCTATGGCCAAGTTCTGCAAAGCTTTATAAAGTGTGCATCCTCTTCACACCACTAATTCTATCAAATCTGATCAAGCTAACTGTGGGAGTTAGGAATACAAACACAGGATCAGGACTATAGCGTGTGAAATCCTTAGAGATGAAAGTGCAACAGAGTTTGAAAATAATATTTCTATTAATAATGAATATTCTCAATTTATACCAGATTTTGTAATGTTTCTGGGTACACAGTGTTCTGTTGTTGTCCCAGATGCTCTCCTTTCTGACTGATTCGGTTCCCTTTCACAAATGAGCACCCCCTACTCACCCTAGGGAAGACGCTTAAGGGAAAAAGGCAGTTAAAATTGCAAAACCAGGGAATTGACTGTAATAAAGTGCAGGGAAATTCCATGCAAATGTGGCCCTTAATTTCTTAGGCTCTGCAACTTATCAGTACCTTTCAACAGGGCTAATGTCAGGTACTGTACAGCATTCCTTATTTTGAGAAAGCTGTTTCCTAAGGTCCAGATGATGTTATAAGTGGTATAACATGACTCAAAGTAGTTTTGCCAGATGTGATATCCCCTGTTGCAGCCTCAAATAGACTGAGAATGAGGAATGCATGCTCCATTAATTTCCATTGGAGTGAAGAATGCATTACTCCTTTGCCATTCCCATACTAAGAAATCTTCACATAGTCACAGCTTTATTTTCTTTATTCAGGAAGCCATATATTCCAACATTCTCCTGTATTTGCTTTTTGAAGATGTTCACCGACTTTTTCCTTTGTCACTTCTGCAACACATATGCGCAGTCCTGTCTACACACACCGACACAAATTATGTTCTCAAGGGAATATCTACAATGACCTGTTACTTTGAGTATTTCATAGCTGGTTTTCTCCTTCCAGTGATTAAACCCACAAATTTAGTTAATGTACAGAGCAGATTTCATGCATAAATCTACCCCCCATAATTGCTTTTAAAATGCTGGAACCATTTTCAGATGCTGTCATCCATTTCTTAGGTGGTGGCCTCCTTCTTTCATGCATTCAGTAAATCAAAATTTACATGACTGTGTCCCACTAGACATTTGTGTAAAGTAGATCAGTTCTTTGTGTGGTCTTTTTAAATAGCATTTTTGGCAGATTTGGAAAAAAAGACACATATATAAATAAAAAGAAATTACTAGGAAAGATCCTGAAGGATGGTAACTACCAAACAGTCTTAGGCATGTTTAACAGAGAGAGAAACTCATGATACGTCTCTCTCACATTGTTATACTGGTCATTACAAATCGTTCATCTCGCACCACCATTCTGAAGTGTTACTTTATTATTAAAAGTGGCAGTGACTTGGCCTTTTCTGAATTAACTCCTCTTCACCTCTAAATGACAAGAAAAAGGGATATGTATCTTTTTAGCCAGTCAGCAGAACTGCCCTAAATCACAATTTGCTAATCCCCATGCTCCACTACTTGCACACAGAAAACAGTGTTCTTTCATGGTAAAGCTTAAAACTGCACTGATGGTGTTGTAATAGATCCCATGTTACTACAATTTCACTGCAACTATAAATATCTATTAAAAAAAGGTTTTGTGCATAGGTAAAACCAAATTCCTGATATTAAAAAAAAAAAGGTAGCAAGTACAGTCTGTTTTCTGTTGTCATAATTTCTAAAAGTTTCTTTGCTTGACAATTCAGAAATTCAGCAATTTCCCCTGGATTCCCTTATCCTTGCTACAAGTGGGCGAAGTTTCTACCATATTTTTGCCAGACTTTGTCAGAGATGTTATTCATTTTCAATACTCAGTGACTGAATTTTTGTTTAAGTGAATTTGAAACATATCTAGTGTAGCTAGAGGTTAACTCTCAGTTCATCTCAGGTACTCACTTCCATCATAAAAAAGTATTAGCAGGAAGCTGGAAACCTAGCCCAGATCTTCAGCTGATGTAAGCTGATATACTTCCACTGATTTCATAAACTATGATGGGTTATTTCAGAGGAGGATCTGTCACAATTCATCACTGCTTTGAAAATTGTATGGGGTGATAATCACAGAGAATATTGCTACATGTCTGACATATTGCACCAATATTGCTCAAATGTGTGTTGTTTTTTCTTGTGTAGCAAGTCGCTTTGCAATGCATGAACAATACTAAAATTAGCATGATGCTAGTAATTTCCTGATTGTTAAACTAATCTCATAGTCTGAAATCTGAGAGTGGCAGAAACAGAGAAAAAGCTTTCAGGTTCACAAAGAAAAAAAAAACAACAAAAACATGTCCTTAATATATAATGAAACTTTTCTAGAGCACAGATACAGAGCTGTGCTCAGCTTCATGAAGATTTGCTTAGTGACTTACAAAACTACTGAAGTGTTACCAGCATAACCAAGGTTTAAAGCATCCCTGCCAAAACCACTGTAGTCAACGGGGCAGCAGAGGGTGGCCATGCTCACCATCATGAGGCACCCATGCCCTGAGATTCAAGAGCCAAGGCTGCTCTTCAGGCTCCTTTCTCATGAGCACAACTCAGCAGCCCCCAGGGCTTCCCAGCATTTCAAGTGTGTTTGAAAAGTAATGAGTAGTCTGGATGCCCAGCTCAAACATGTGATAGGTTGTAATGAAATCTTCCTTGTAGGATTTCTCAACCAGCTTAATGGAAAAAGGACTGTGGAAGTCTACCTGATGAAAACTGTTCTTCGGAATTCTTCAGTGTCCTCTCTACTGCAGTGGTAGCTCTTCCTACTACTGCCCGTGCTTTCCTTCTAATTTGTCTTCTGCTCCAATCCGTTCTCAGGCAGGGATATTATGACATGTTTATTAATGAAAACATGGGCTCTGTTGTCCACATCTTCCTTTACCTTCAGTGACATCAGCATTCTTCTGCCCTTTCCTGTTTTGTTCGTGATCATGATCAGTGGCTGAATCACGATCATGGCTTGTGCCCTCCTTCCTGAACTGCCTCATGATCATTTTGCTCATTATCTAAATTCTGCTTGTTCTCATTTGCTGCTGTTGATTCCATACCCAATGCCAAATTTGCCAATGCCACAACACTGACTGACACCTCATTTGCCACACATACACCTGCACAGCAGGGGGAAGGGTTGAAATCACAGCACAGCTGTGGTCATCCACATTAGCCTTGGGTGACTGAAAATTGGCAGGGAAGCTGCCACTGACATTGGCAGTGAAGCTGCAGTTCAAACCTCCCATTAGTTTGTCTATGAAAACCACAATGGAAGCTTTGCTGTTATGCTTTCCTTGATGGAGACATATATATCTAGAAGGCAATAACATGCATGTACTAAATCACAGAGAGCTTGCACCCTCAAGTTTCTAACTACATATATCTAAAGAGGAAGGATAGAGATCCAGGGGCAGGGGAGATGTTCCTTGCCCCATCACAGGTTTGACTTACAAACACATGGAAGTCACGTAGCTCCTCAGATTCTTGTTTATAAAATGATGTGGGGCTGGGCACATGACAGATCATCTCCGTGTAAGTCAACTGCAGTGGTACATGCAGACTGCTAAGCTGGCCCTGAGCAGTTGAGTTAACGTGGCATGGTCGCAAAAAATACTACATGGGAAGTGACTCCAATCAGGCCAATGCCGCGTGGTGCTACTCAGCTTGGGAGGATGTTGATAATTTTCCTCTTGAATCTGCTAGTTAGATGCCACAGTATCTATGCTGCAGAGTGCAGAACTGAAGGCTGAGAAGCACTTGCAAACTCTGGTTACAGAGATCAATAAAGAGCAGAGATTGTTACTCCCTTTCCACCATCTTAACTCCTAAGCCCTCTTTTTACTACACACTATTTGACTTTACAGTTTTATGAACTGCATTGAGCTGAATGAAGAGTTCAAAGAAGATGGGCTAATTTACCTCTTTCTGCTCAGAGTCACTCTATGGATGGACTGTGGTTTCTTCCCCTTTACCAGTTATCTGAGTTTATCTGAAAGAGAGATTTTCATAAAACAGTTAATCAGGACTATTCAAAAATATAAACCAAATTACTTAGATAATACTGGCCACATGAGAAATATGTTCTTTTCCTCTCTCAGCTGATTGGGTATACTCAGACACATCTCCACAGCAAATATTTATATCTACACCATTAACATTCTACTCAGCCTATTAGAGTTTTGGTGCTCTACTCTATTTGTAGCTCTAATAATTTAAAAAAGCTCTTTTAAAAAATTATTTCAAAATATATATCTCTATAATAAATAACACAGATAGATTACCATCAATCTGGGCACTCAAAAATTATTGCAAAGCATGAGAGTTTCTACCTTCCCTTCAAATGATTTCTAATGTGGTAGTATAATCCTTCCTTCTCCATTTATTATCCTATTTATAATCTTCTACTAACCTTTATGTTACCATTTGTTCCTTGTGCTTACTTAAATAGGGAACCTGAACTTAAATCCTTCCCTGGGGTCCGGCAAAGATTTAGGTGGCACTGACTGCTGCTCTGCCCTTCCTCGCATGGCAGACCAAAAAGTATGTGGATTTATTCTTGCCCACAAAGATTCCTTCCCATTCAAAGATATTCAAAGTGCCACAGGCACATAAAAGGTATTCCTTTGGCTGTATGGGCCCATAAACACTTCACTGAGAGCAGAACCTTGTTTTCTCAATGGGCCTATGTGGATAAAATTGAATACTATGGAGAGAAGTAAAATCAGGTTATAAAAACGTACCCACCCATCACTTCATGTAGCATACATGCCACAGCCTGATCCTATCTTGCGCTGCTCTGCATCCAAAGTAGCTCCATTAAGGCCATCATAGTTTGGACTTGCCCTGGGGTCATTAGGAGGCAGAACTTGACTGTGTGCAGCCATATCATATTGTTTCTAAGCAGAGGAAATCTTAACATGGACTTTCCAATCCCAGCTACATAAGACCTACTTACCTTACACATGCTCTCTCAGACATGCAAACCCTAATGTAAATAGGCAGATGCTTTCCTTCACCCGGGTGATCTGCAAGTACTGACTCACGTTTTCTGGTCTCACAGCCCTCCCCACCCTCCATTTCATTTCTGTTCCATGCTTTTGGATCGCAGTCTGTGAGCTATTTCAGTGGTGATCCAGAACAGGCTGCATAGAACTGCTCCCACAGATGATGATGTGATATGAGATGCAAGATGTGATGACGCCAGTATCTGTATCAGTATATATGGCCTTTATGGCCAGCACAATGAAAACGTGGAAAAATCTTGCCTATGAGGAAAATTTTTTCCTCTCTGGGTTTTACAGTTATGGTGCATATTCTGAGAGCTTGTTCAACCCAAGGCAGAGAGCTTCAATTAAACTTTCCACTGTGACCAGACCTCAGACCATGATGTATGCTGCTACAGTCTCAGCTGCACTATGTCACAACCAGGCAGAAATTAAGCACAGGACTAATGGAGGGGTGGGAGAGGGGAAGATGCTTTCTGCTCCACCTACTGAAAGTCATGCATCCCCTTCACTGCATTGCATGTCATCCTCAGCTCTCCTCTTCTTGCCTCTTGCTACCAGCTCCCATCCCAAGACTGCTGCTAGGGTAGGGAAACAACTAAGTACTCAACACACCTGTGAACAACAGCAGTGAATCCAGGCTCAGCCACAACCTGGCAGACACCCGCTGTCAGCAACGTGCTTTTTATCACCAGGATAGATGGAGCAGGCCTGAAGCACTGCCCTTGCCCAGCCGAAGACCTGAGAAGCATACCTTGCTCCTAACAGGTAGAGAACTCAGCAGCCCAGCACATCTCGAGCAACAAAAGTCAGTGCTGAAAGCAGACAAGTTCCATCATTCTCCTGGAGGCACAGTGAGTGGGGCAAAGGAAGGGAGAGGTTTTACTTGGGAGGAAGGGAAAAAAGGAACTGAGGAGTATGTGCACCCACATGTGAAGCTCTGACAAACAGTCGTGTGATTTATCATCATACTCCCACTTGTAACTCTAACCTAACAGTGTGTCATCTTTACTTTTTGTGTTATTTATTTACAAGTGCATTTTCAGTATCAACCCTTTCATTCATTAATCCTAATGTGGCCTTTTTCAATGTCTACTTACCATTTTAAATACTTACTATAATTTACAGGGCTTTCTTGAACACATCCAAGGTATATTATATGGGGCTAGCTTAATGGAAAGTCTTGTACACCAAAGCAGGAAAAAAGCACATTTAATTTATGATGGCTTTGAATTTTGCTCATAATTTACTTCTGGAGAACAATTCATATAAAGCCACACCAATGAGAATTTTCACTGGCAGTGTAGAAGGAAAAAACCAATAAATGCTGATCTTATTATTCATTTTTATTTTGAAAGCTTTCCCATGTTGCATTCTGGGATTATGTAAACTACTTATAACTTGGCAATGTAATTTTTGCATCTCAATATGAAAGAAATTCAGTGTAATGTCATGTGGGCTGTAGCTAGACCTTGTTCCAGGTGTGGTCTAAGAGTAGTATCTAAACCTTTTGATATTAAGAGTCATAAGGTTTCAGTTGGATACATCCTTCACCACACCAATGTTTGACAGGAGCTGAAGATGCTCAGCACAAACACTCATACCTAGAATTTGCAGCAGTCCTACACAAAGAAAGGGCTATTTCAGCTTACTCCTTCCTTCTGTTGATTCATTAGCAAAGAGGGGTGATCACCAGTTTCTGCCCCACAATATCAATTCCAGTGCAACCCCATGAAACACTAAAACAGATGGGCCTGATGATGTCATGAACAAAATAAGGAATATTTGCATGGATTTGATTTTTTTTTAATTAAGATTTTTTGAAAACCATCCCATTTTGGGCAGATGTCCCACTTTAACCACAGAGAAATGGGACCCTGAGAAGCCTTTCCTACCCAAGCACTACAATGAAACAGGTTGAAGAGGGGGAAAAACCGGTCACTGGATGCATGAATAAAGCTGAGCAATAGCACAGGCAATTCTGTGGGAGTGCCGCAGGGGTTCACCTGCATGGAGCAGTCATGGTACCCCTCTCCACAGCTCAACTTCCAGCCCTGGGTGCACTGGCTCCAGTTTGCACTAGCAGAGAGCTGGCATGCCTCAGCCTACAGAAAACGAGGATGGGGATAAAATGTACAGCCGTAATTCTCTGTCGCTTTGCAGAGGAAGTGTGCCGGTTTCAGGCAGAGAATCCAGCCAGGTTGCTGTCAGTGGATAAAGTGGCTCACTTGCCTGCATCTGCCTGTCATGTAGCGGGCAAGAGCTCCCCGCTCCCTCCTGCACTTTGTTTGATCCCCAGCATCTTCTGTTCCCTCAGCCTCTCCATCTACCCTTCCCCATCCCCCCAGCAGGATATTCATGAGGTGAGAGGACAGCCTGTAGAGAGACCAGAAGAAGGCAGGTATGTTCTGCTGTAAGCGTTTCTTGGGTTTCTGCCACTGTGCTTCTGATCCTGAAGCCTGACAGGCAGAGAAATCTGGCCGGCACAATCCCATGGTCTAATATTTTCCATGCAGAGGTGGAGCTATGGCTGGTGAAACGTTTTCATAAGTCACCGAAGAAAAGCAAAGCCCCTTCCATCCCTCCATTTCTGGCTGCACAAAGACCGTCTGTTTCTTGTGTGCACAGACTTTAACATTTTGCCTTTGCGAAAGACAATTTCTGGTCACCGTTTGCAGGGGACACAGGAAATTGCATACTGGAGGGCCCAGCCAGGACACAGCTCCCTCAGGAAAATGTGGCCCTGCAGGCCTTCCCCAGCACCATTGTAAACCTGCCACACTAGTAAAGGGACCCCCAGAAAACCTATGCACTGTGGATAACTTTTATGGCAGTACCTTGAATCCAAATCATAAAAGCCAGGAAATATGAATATCATTAGAAGTAAAGAATTAGTAAAATAAATACTCTCTTGCAATTTTGTCAGAAGACTGCTCTTCTCACTGAGAAAAGATTTGGCCTAAGCAGAGTGTGTGATATCAGGGCTAAACAAGGTAATTTGATTTTAAACTTTCCCGTGAGTCCTAGCACTTTCCCTTTCACTGTATGTTATGACACAGGGCCGCTGTGGTTTGTAAGGGATCTTAAAGATTGAATGTGAAAGATCCTGCAAAGCAAAAAAGATTACTATTTGTTGTTAATTTAAATAATATCATGAATGCACAGAATGTCTCGCCTCAATCTTCTTTTTTTTAATGACCACTCGTTTGCAGTCATAGTTTTGCGCCTGCAATTAATTGTGCCTGCTATAGAATCTGTGGGTTGCACTTAATTGTGCCTTTGGCTGATAGCAGTTTGACATCTGGCTCTGTGGTTATTCTTGCAGATATGAAGGCTCTTTAAAATACTTGCTCATTTGTCATTAAGTTGGTCTAAACAATTTCAGGAACTCAGAACACATGTATTAAAGAATTTGGAAGATAAACATTGCTCCAGTATTGACACTTCACCAAGAGAAATCTCTGGACGCTCATTTTTGGCTTTGCCACGAGCCATGAGCAATATACAGCATACACTGTGTTGCTTCAGATCAGGAATTGCTGGGACCTCCACTACAATCAAGGATGTGATTTCCACATGTAGAGGCAAACCAGCTGATGTCTATTTATGGTGAGCACACAGCAGAGCATGGAATAAGACCTTGTACCTTGCCTACCAGCAAGGTTTCTGTTGCTAACACCCAAACCCAGGCTGTCTCAGCATCAATGTTTCTGCAGTGTCAATTAGTTAAATGAAGATCAACTTTGTGAATCTGTAACCCTCCAACTTCCACAACACTTACTGTAATCTAGGCAGAAAATCCCCATCTGGTCTTTGTTTGTTTCTGCAAGGGAGAAACAAAGTGGATCAACCATATAAAGTCTGCACTACCTGTCCATGGAGTGTGTGGTCCATTACAGCACACTGAGCAACTGGGAGAAAGGTAGAGTCCAGCTTCTCACCTGAACCTAATCATTCCTCATGCAGATGTTCATGGAAACAAGTGACATCCCTGCCATAGCTGCTTTTGTGGTACAAGTATGGGAAGGTCACCATGGCCTTCCTGCAGAGCTGGAGGAATGTAAGGTTGAACCTGCAAATGCTTTGAGATGCTCTGATGGGAAATAATCATATTCTTTGTGTGAAGTTTTAAAAAGACATTTTTTCTCCAAAAATAGCCAATCTTCCCTACCCTATGTTTAACTTTACTCCTTACTCACATGTACCTTAGAAGAATGGAATGATGGTTTCACATACAGATCTGAAACAAAATGCAGAAGACAGCCAAGATTAGATGACAACCTTTTCCTCCCTGTGTGTCTGTAGTCCTGTTAGTTTCTTTGTCATTTTAAAGCCTATTCTGGAGCACTTGTGATGGCTTAGAAAGAGTTCAGCACTCTAATACATTAGAGGTTGAGTTGGGTCCAACCAGAGGTGACCGAAAATTAACACAAAGAAAAAGGCCTGCAATTGAGGAACAGGTTCTTGGTAACCTATTCAAGGCTGAGAAGTCTTGAAAAGTAAAAAAGAAATATGGAGAGGATATCAACATAGAGCACAAGCAGCTTCAAGGAGGAAAACCAGTGGTGAGATGTTCCCCAGGATTTTCAGGAGGCAGTCAAGAAGGATGCAAAGGGAGAGAGACACAGAACACAATATGTAGAGACAGGAAAGAGGTTGCTGTTTAACACAAGGTAAACTGAAAGGAGAGAAGGTGAGATCCTCTGCTCACCACCAATGAAGGAGAATAAATCCCCGATGTGCAGAAGTGAAGACTGTTGCATGCCCTGAAGAACAGGGCCTGGAGGCCGGGGGGGGGGGAGGGGGGCAATGCTGGGGGGAGGGGCATGGGCTATTGTGTGGGCAACCAGACATTTCACTCAAAGGATGATCAAGCCAGAGCCCTGCACCAGGAGGAGAGGGTGTTGAGGGCAAGTGGGGTACCACTGGAGGAGATGCTGCTGTGCCGAAGGCACTGATGCTGAGTACATGTCATGAAACATATTTCTCTGATAATTGAAATAAAATCTGGCAACACTGAACTGGAAATACAATGGAAGAAACATTAGGCTACTGCTACAGCACTGGAAAGACTGGAGGGAGCTGACTAACAAAACCTATGGGGAGAGAAATTCTATTTTTTTTTTTTTTGAGGTAAAGTGTGCATGAGGGATTAATATATCTGACTATTTGTTTCCCTTAACTTTGGTATAATACTCTCTATATTGATCTAGTGAACAACAAAAAAAAATAAAGTTAAAATAAGGTTGCCATTCAGCTGTCAATCTAAAATCTTATTAGACATGTTTGTCCTCAAATTCAAGTATAACATTTTTTTGATTGATAGAAAATGACAGGTAGTAAAGTTATGCAATTATGCATGGAGGTGACATTTTTTCTCCAATAACACTTTAGGAATGTAAGAATTTTGTCATCCTCACTACCTGCCTTGTTGAGAAGATGTGATTTACACTCTTATCTTGGGGGAAGGGAAAAAGAATCGTTGCTACCTCAGTGAATGATCTATGCATATTTTAAATTGGAATATACATCCTTTTTATAGTACTATAATACTATATCTAGACATCTTTTCTGAGGAGGGTTTCTTTGGGACTGGATGCATTTTTGAGCAGTAGTGGCAGGAAGCATTCGCAAGCAGGAGGCTGACATACTGTAGCAAGCAGAAGACCTGCCATAATACCCATGTTCTGGGTGATGCTCAGAGTCCAAACACAGCCTAAACTTTTCATTGATCATTTTCCATCTCAGAGTGTAAGGACTGACTGAGACTGTCTGCACGTACATTATTTTCTTCTATCTTCTGCTGCCTAGCACCTGACACCTGCAAATCAGGTGCATTACAAGGACTGCCATGTTACAAAGTCTACAATATTCAGCACTTGCAAATGAAGAATTATTAAAATTAAAAAAGCAGGCCTCAGAACTCAGTGCAAAATGTCAGTTCTCTCTCTGAGTGAAACTGTAATCTAGGTACCTTAAAAAAGAACGGGTAAGGCAGAGGAGACCTCTTAAAGAACAATGAGACACAGAGGGGACAGCAACAACAACAACAAAAAAGACTATTATACTATTCCTAGCACACAATTTAGAAAGCAGTCACCTGCACTCTCTGTCAGCAGCGTTGCCAACCACTGCTAGATATCCTAAGTAATACAGCTCCTCATGGCCCAGTTCAGCTGCCCACAGTGACACAGGATCTAGCACTTGTCAGGATAAGCTTGCCCAGAGTGTAGGGAGCAACTGAGCTGAACTGGGCTGTGCATTTCCGGAGATGCACCAAGGAAGAGACATGCTGCAGCTCTTCCCGTAGCATTAGGGCACACTAATATTAAGGCAGCATTTCAACATATAACGGGTAATATATAGGAATGAGGCCAATATGAAAACAAAGGAGATACTTGATGCATTCTGTACTAGGAAATATTCCCATATTTGATTGCAATGTGTATCTTTAACTCAAAAAGGTCTGGCTGCACAGCTACCAGTATGGGTGTTAAAAATAGATGTTAACTCCAAGCACATGGTTCTCACTAGAAATCTAAGATTATACTTCTCTTCACAGTCCAGTTTTCTGAGATTAATCTCAGTTTAAACCAACAGGACAGCTATCAGCCTTTTAACCTAAGTGGGTTGTTAGATTATGTAGATTGTGGAAATACTTCAGCACCTTAGAACCAGTTGGAGTAGGACACATGGTGGAAGAATTTGAACCCAAATCAGTGATGTTCTTATTTCTCCCAGTAGGATCTGAATAGTTTCCCTAAAAAATGAGATTTCTTCAGACCAAGTATAATTTCAGTTCTGAATTTATATGGTTTTTTAAGCTTCTAGAGCATCATGGAAGAAAAAAATAAGCATTTTCTCAGACTCTAATTTGAGAAAGGTTTGCTTATTAAGATTTCTTCATTAAATATGGCTCCAGCTTCCTGTATTTATCCTTTCATATCTTGCTGTCTTTTGATTCTGTCTTTATCATCATAGCCATGTGCTGAGAGCCGATGTACACAACGGCAGCAGAGTACCTTTTATTTTTATAAAGAAATAAACAACAGTAGTGATCAGCTAATGTAGTTCCTCACCCATTCAGTCACCCCTGGGAGTTCCTTTACTGGCTGATCTACTCATTAGTCAGGGTTAAGGTAACACTGCCAGATGAGCGCTTTGGGGAATGGAAACCACATGGGGCCAACTTGCTGGGAATGGTGGCCTCCCACCTCTATACTGAGATAGAACGAATTAAAGGTGCAGAGACTCATCAGATCCTACTGCAAGAGCCTTCCCTTCAGATGGAGAAGTCTGTTTTTCTGTCCTATGTGACAAATCCAGAAGCAAGAACATTCTCCTTGTCTTCTGAAACCCATTCTGTAATCAAAAAGGGAGAAATATGCAATCAAAATCCCTCAGAGCTAAGAAATGTTTCTTGATATCTGGTATAAATTCTCTTTTGATCTTCATCCCATCAAAACCTCTGGGGCCATCCTAAATCATCCTGTTCCCTGCTTGGTGTTTATGTCTTTCTGTTACTTATATGCCATTGAAATGCACTCCTAATCAAAATATAATTCACTTAATCTTCTTTATAAATGAATCCCCTGAGACTCTTAATCATTTGGATTATTCCGCTCTGGACTGTCTCCAATTTCTTGACAGTGTTGTGAGATTGACATGTCCCAAACTGTACACAGTTCTTTTGATGCAGCCTCAACAGTGCTACAGAAAAGGAAACCGTTGCTGGAACTTGTCAGAGGGCCTCTTGAGGAAACTAAATTGCATTGGCTTCATCTCTCTTTTCCATAAGAAAACATAATGCTTTGACATCTTCAGAGTGAAGCATTTTCATTTTTACTTTTGAAATAACTTCTCATTTTGCTTTTTTGAATAATCCTTTATATTATTTGGACACATTCTGCATCCTGGTTGGAATGCAGTGGCCACCAATCTGAACAGTTGTATTGAGTTTTGCTGGTTTTACTCCGCATCTTGTCCTTCTCCACCCTATCGCACATCATCATCAAAAATGTTAAATAAAACTAGACCTAGCTCATATCCCTGTTAGCATCTGGTAGGCAGTGCTCAATAACTCAGCACCTCAATTTATCATTTTCATTATTTTATGGACCTTCAGGTCCCTCTCGGTTTTACATGGCGATGCTGACATTCACATCACTGTTAATTCATACTTCAAGTAAGATTTTGAGAGGGTCAAGATGCACTACCTTCTTTTACTTTTTTGCCCACTTTTGTAACTTGATCTGAAAAAGCAATAAGGTTTATCTGTTATTATTTATTCTGTAGAATACTTTGCTATTAATTGTGCTTATGGTTTGATTTCTATCTTAATAAACATGCCATTACTTTATCAGGAATAGAAATTCAACCATTGAATACTTAATGTTTGTACCTTTTTTTATTATTTTACTGTTTACTTTTTGAAGTTCAGTATTTTATTTTCATTTTTCCTCCAGCCCTCTGGTACCTTCCCATCACACTCTGCAACTTTCTGTAAGTAATTGCTAGTGTTTTTGTAAGTTCATTAGCTAATTCCCTTAACACTCTGAAATGCATGCACACCTGCTGATCTGTATATATATTCAGAAGTTTTAAGTATTCTCTTACCTGCTTTTCATCAATAGCTTTGACAAAGTCATTATTGCTCCTTAATTATCCATTTCTTCTGCCCTTATTTTTCTTGTTTAACAGATTTTTATAGAGCATTTCAGCGGTTTACCCATTTTAGAACCATCATTGATATAATATTCCTCCTCATTTATTAATGAGTCTACTTTTTCTCCCATATTTTTTTTCTCTTAATATATTTCATATGCTGTTCTTATTCCATTAAACCCCTTTGGCTATTGCTGACCAATTCTTCTTCTTGCTGTCCTAATAAGCCTTAATCAGAGGGGTTTTCTTCTTGATACTGTTTTTTGATATGAGATTAGGGAAAGGTATTATTTATTTATTTATTTATTTACTTACTTACTTACTTCTTTCTCTGTTGCCAGTAGAGAGCTGTGGGTTTGCAGTTGGGTTTTTGTGGGGTTTTTTTCTTTATTTTCCCCTCCATTTGTTACCATACTTACAAATTGCTGCTGTCTGGCTCTTAAACAGCTCTTAGACCTATGCCCCTGGTGCCTGTGAGGTTGCCATCCGATGAAAATTCGCATTCCTTCCTCCCCACCTTGCCTTGTTTATTTACTCACCTGTCATATATTTCCAGACTTCTCAGTCAGAGCCCAACCTGTCTAATCTTTCAGTACAAAGTAATAGGTGTCCACTCACTGTTTGGGACCTTTAATGACAAAAAAAATTGGAAAGAGTGTGGATACGATCCCGATCCTGCCTGCTTCTGTTTTCTTTTCCTTTTCACTGGTAATATCAATAAGTTCTGGACATCTTATCTTCTCCATGCTATAAACAGCTACTCTAACGACTCATAACTGGAGCGAGCTTTTGGAGTTAGTTTTGCCCATTGACTGACACCTCTCTCCCAATGACATATAAGAAATAGTCAGTCTGGGCTCCCCAAGACACAGTTTTAAATGAGGCAGCCATTTAGTTGAGTAGCTGAGGGACTAGGGATCAGAAAAGAAGGGATTTTTTTATGGGAGATGATGGTTGGAGCAGGTTGGGTACTCTTCTTTCTCTGAAAGTTGAAGGTCACCTCTAATGACTTGGGCAATGCAGGGAGAGAGCAAAAACAGCCAGGTGCACAAACAGCACATTGTACATGTACACCGTGCATCACAAGGAGCTATTGATGCAAGAAGTTTTGCCTGAGAGAATTCATAAAAAACCAAGTTCCAAACAGGCAAAATAAATGAGGTTTTGAGGGAGAAAGCAGAAAATTATGTACCGAAAATAAGAGAAGAGAGCCGGGAACCAGAGCAGAAAAAGGAGGGAGAATGACATGCAGTAAACAGTGAGAAGTTCAGAAAGAAGAAGTTCATTCAGAAAGAAGAGAGAGAGCTGAGGATCACACGAAGCAGGTCTGTCTGACTGTGAAGGATAATCAGGAAGCCTCTCTCCAGAGGTGATCTAGAAACTGGTAAACTGCATACCAGGGAGTGTAGGGTAGGTTGGGGGCTGGAAAGGAAAGTGAAGAATCTACTGCCTATCTTCAGCACCAAGAACATTGTCAGATCAAGGATGGTTTCATCAGGAAACACACTTGAAGTGATATCTGTCAGATAACTCCAGTAGGAAAACACAAGTGCTCAGAGATTAATGAAGCTACTTAAAGAAGTCACCTGAACATCGGAGCACAAGACTACAAAGTGAAAGAAAGAGATTGCAAGGAAAGTTTCCAGACTTAACTGAATGAACAACCACCTCAAACTATACTATTTAAAATGAAGCCCAGACTCAAAGAAAAAGGAAAGGATCTGAACAGTAAAGAAAGCTATTTCCTCAAGCAGGAAATACAGGCACAAAGTGAGACTCTCCTCAGAAGGAAAGTTTTCTGGAAAATTAAGCTAAGTAAAACCTTGCAAAGGTGATTAAAACAAATAGCAGTCATTTCCTCAGCTGACTGAGGAAAGAGAACACTGAATGAAGAAATGGAGCTGCTATAGAGGGAGAATATAGCAGAGATTAAACATAAACTACAAATGGCCTCAAACTAAATTAATACCTTTGCCTCAGTTTTTTATGAAAATGGCATGAAGACAAAGGGTAATTAGTGGAAAAGCAGGAGTAAAACCCCACCACATTCATTGTACAAGCAGAATTCAGATAGCGCATAATTCACAGGTGAGAAAGGTGAATAGCCAGGGTTTTGAAGTCACTATTCTACTTGGAGCAAACACTGATAACAAACAGTCCTAATTTAGATATCAGGTCATGATTAATACCAAGTCTGCATGCTACTTCAATTCTCAGTCTCAGTTTCCTTTCCTGCATCCCTTCAAACCATCCGTTCAATTTCCCTTTCAGATTCCCCAGACTTTTTAACACAGACAGCACATACCTTTTCCCTGCTTCTGTTCCATAAACCCACTCATCACTTGAGGATTTCAGTGAACAGTTTTCCAACAGCATTCTGCATGGTGTGGTGTGAAACACTTCAAGTAAATTACTCAAGTCTTGCAAAATTATAATCATTTGAAAAACAGAATATTACAGAGGTTTAGGATGCTAATAATATAGTAAAGTGAAGGATGGTCTGGTTTAGTGCATTATCTTTTCTCTCAGCAAACCATTCCAAGTCACAAAAATGGATAAAGGGAAACACTTCCAACACTTTCCAGCACCTTATCTCCAGCTAAGGGCTTCCTTATAAGTCCAACTCTACCAATAGTGTGAAGGATGAGGTTCTGACAGAGTTAATAATAAGGAAGCTGTAAAGTATATACTGAGCTGACTAATTTGAGAAACACTATGCCCCCTTCCTTCTCCCCCAGAGAATTTAATTTTCATCTTCGTTATTGTTAACTATTCTCTGTTAGCTACAAGCCAAAAGCAGAGTTTATTTTACATCATCTATATTCCTTCTTCCTTAGTGGTACTTAATGAGTTGAAGGGGCTGGAAACTTGTTCCCAGCAAAGCCAATATCCTATGAGTTATAAATGACATTTCATCCTCATATGCAGATTTTTCTGTGCCTAAGTGAATTATTTACAAGGTACAGCTTGTGGGCTCCAACAATCAGCTGCCAGAGATTTACACCTACACTGAATCCCTGCTCTCCTGCTGGGAAAATGTGAAGTTTTCCACCGCCCTTTAAGATCTGAAGACTTAACAGAGAATAGCTCTCCCCAAAGCTGGCAGTGCTTTTCTTGGGATGGTGGCTGACTAGACTTTGCTGAGGAAGAGAGAATAATGGTGAGCTGAGACACCAAGAGTGACTGCTTCAGGAGCTTAAAATAGTCTCCTTTTTTCCCCCTCTGCATGCAGCTGCAAATCAAAAGTATCATGGATCATTTAAATATTGTATTTCCAGTCCTGTATGCATAATGCCAAAGGTAGTCATAGCATCATTTTTTCACTTTAATGAGGAAAAAACTCATAGAAATTGGATGCCACTGTAATCAACAAAGTAACAGGGAGGTGGATAAGAACAATGAGAGAATTATTAAGTCCCCTACCAAAACCTACCTTCATATTTAAGGGACTGGGAGAAAAAATTTTAAACCATTTAAGATAAATTATTTAAAGTAAATTGGGAAGTATTTTGAAAGATGTGTTGTCTTCCTGAGTTTTTTCATGTAATTCCAGTATTGCAGAGAGCAAAACATTGTTAAATGGGGCTTTAGTTACAAGAGCAATGACAATGTGGTGCTGCATCGCCAGCAGCCAAGTTGCTCTGGAGAGCGTGGGTGTGGAGCACATGTGGCTCCTTCCTAATGCCACAGGTGGGCTTTCTTTCTCCTTTATAATCTTCAGAGCTTCTCACTAGCTTTCAATACTTCTCTAATGTTTAGAAAATTAATGATGTTTATACTTGGGTGGAAAAAAAAGAGCTATGTTGTAACTTAATCTCTCAAGAAAAGCAGTGAAAGCCATCTACATCATATATGCAGGTAGCAAAACAATGTAAAAGAGTCATTTGGGGGGAACAATCCCTCAGTGGCAGGAAAACAGCTCAGAAGACATAATAATAATTTTTTTCCTATTTAGGTATCTCTGATCCTGGAATACCCAATGTGATTCTCTCTTTCTTTCCATTTGAATCGCCTCTGACAAGAGATTATCTGCTGGTTTTTTTCATTTCTTTCTTATCGTGTTTATTTCTTATAATATTAGACTGGGTGTAAAATTGTTTGAGTACGCTTTTACCTAAAGACTAAACATCAGGCTTCTACCACAGATATGTAGATAGATAGATAGATAGATAGATAGATAGATAGATAGATAGATTAGATAGATAGATAGATAGATAGATAAAATGGTGCTTCATTCACCTTAGGTCGCACGTGGGAGAGTTTCATGTAGAGGCTAAACATTAAGTAATATTTTTCAGTAAAATATTTTCACCCTTTATGGCTTTAGGACTTGATTCAGCTTGAAAGTTCAACACATACATACATGCTTAATTATATGTTACGTAGTTCTCATCAAGTCTAACAGTCCAAAGGATAGTGCATGGCAGGAAAGCCCAGAGTGGCTTTGAGAGAGAAACATCCCCAGAAAGTAGCTAAAATTTTCCACATCATTCCCCTTGCTGATAAAAGGTTTGCAATTGTGTTGAGAATCTTCCTCGGCATACTAGTAAATACCTTTTTTCCTTTAAACCAAAGAACAGTAAAATGGCAATTAATTTAGACTAGGTAAAATATATAATTACCTAGTCATAAAATGGACCATAAAAGTACTACATTGCTGAATCCATTTCATTAGTAGCATGTACATAAAAACTGTTTCAGTGTATAAAGATGTAAGTATTGTGCTTCATTGTTTTCAAATGACAAAGGCTTGCTTTTTCTTGGTTTTGCAAAAAGACCTCTGAACAATGTTACTCCAGCAGTTGTTTAGACTTCTTTTCCTTGTGTTACCCACATTGTCCTAACTTCAGCTTCAAACAGCTGAAAAGCATCAATGTGACTTAAGAATCCAAAACCAAATGCTGTAGGTCACATAAACCCAGAGAGAATATTGATGATGCAGTTTTACCTAGACTAGTAGGTGAATTTTTATACCCTTTTTTTATTTGGTTTTAGTTCCTTAAATTTGGGAGTGTTGCAGACAAATTGGCAAATTAAGGAGTAGCGTCAATCCTGTAGAGTTGCCTTTGTAACTTTCATCTCTATTTCTTTGCTGTTCTCAATCTGAAAAGCTCACAAGTCTTTAAAAATACACACATCTTAACAATAAAGTATGTCCTACAAAAAAAAAAAAAAAAGAACCTTAGGAGATAAGGAAAGTTTTCCTGGAGTTTTTAATCTCTAGTAAATCCAGTGTACCTGCTTTGCAATGTCACCCATTGCTGTGAAGCATAGCATTCTTCAGTGATCAAGAATACAAACTGGCATAAAGAACTTCTTCATTAGGACATCAAAACTGCAGGAATATTTTCAATTGTTGCTATAACTTTTTCTTGGAAATTATTTCACTTATTTTGTGACCACCTACGGCTCTCTAAGGTATACAGCAACACAGTTTGAGACATCTCTGTGATGTTCTGTACATCATATAGTCGCTAACAACCTGTCAAAGTCATCCTGACACCAAACTGAGAAGCTGATGGTTTTGGTAATGTATTAGCAGAGATGAAAAAAGATGGTCCTCATTATTGTAATAAAACCAACAGAGACACACTGAGAATCAATTACTGATTCTGTGACCTGTTGAACTAACCCTCAGTCAAGTGGGGAACTGCACAGAGCACCTTACATTATCAAATGATTTAGGATGGAGCGCTGTCTGAAGACTTGCAACAAGTCAAGACAAATACATTTCCTTAAGTTGTAGCTTGCTTAATTACCTTGTTCCTGAGCACAAAGATCAAATTGAGCAACTTAAGGTGCTGAAGCACTATGCCAGCTGGACATGAAAAGGAAATAATTAACACACACAAGAGCTAAGTTTAAGGATGAGACTCCTACTGACAACAGCAAGGAGATCCAAAGTTAAGGCAGACACTGTGTCCTTGACTGGATCCATGTGCCTACAATTTGCAGCACATATTGGATTGGGGAAGAGCACCATGTGTTGCAGCCATTTCAAGCAAGCAGATGGCTTTTTAAAGTGCTTGGTGTAGGAAAAGCAAAGCCCTTTCAAAGGCTGGCATTTCACTCTCATTATTTGTCACAGACTGTTCCACCTCTTGCCTTCACAATGCCCGAGTACCACCAAGAAAATTCCCTCTCATGGAAGGCACTGCGAAAGCATATGAAAAAAAGTTACATTCCCTGATATGATGAAGTGACCAGTGAGACAGGAAATTAGTAATGGTATTTCACTTTTTAAAAGCAATACCCAACATTAACTTATTTTAATTTGCAAAATTCCAACCTTGAGAGAGAAAGCTGAAAGTCACCAAAAACACTGTTTGGTGCCTACCTACCCTTCTCAGGGCCTTCATGCCCACAGCAGCATCTTTTCCCCTACTCTGAGCATCTCCCAAATGTGACATCTTTCTTCCATAACCAAATTCAGTTGTAAGTTTTAAAGTAATTGTTTACTGTGGAAAGCTGAACCTAGGAGCCCAACTTTCATCTACTACTTCTCGCATCTCTTAATAGGATATCTTGTGCCTGCCTGAATAGTCACCCAAGACGAAGAGGAAAAGACACCTCATTTTAACATATCATCTTGAAGGATGGACTCTTTGGAGTACTGTGCACTGCAGATTTGTTATGATCAGAGGGGCCAGATGTCACCAGCTGAGCCGTTCATTTGATGCTGCGCCATTGCTCGGTGTTGCTGCCGTAGATACTGCCCTGCCCTTATGGTGGCTGCTGTGATTCATTGAAAGTAATATCATCCCAACTGCCACTCCAGGGAATCTTGCAGGCATGATTTTCTAACGCAGCATGACCCATTAAAAATAACTGCCAGGAATCCTGCGCTTTATAAAAGGGCATCTTCATTAGCTCTCACGATGGGTCGCCAGAAAGTCCCAGGCGCTACAGTAGTCATGGGGTAATTTGTAGTTATCAGAAACATTGCATTTATTGTCTTTATTCCTGTGGAGCTGGAGCCCACTGGTTACTAAACACAGGCTCCTCCTCTTAAATCACAGAAATTAAAGAGGGAAGAGACCCATCAGATTATTTTGTCAATCCACTCTTTGAATGCGAAATTGGCAAACGTATGGTCTTTGCCGCCAAGACATTGAGTGCCAGGGGCACTCACCACTGTGCTGCAGGCCACTTCACTTATCAGTGCCTACTAGTGCTTGGCCTTTCTCCTAAAACAATGAATTCCTGGTTATGGTGTGCAGCACTTAGTCCTTCACATAGAGCTTCATCCAAAGAACAGACTCTAAACGACTGCAGAGGGCTGTAGATTGTGTCTCTCACCTGCTCTATTTATTCTTCCAAATATACTGGAATAGGAGCTGTTGTTTTACTTGGATAGTTAGACAGAAGTAATCTAAACTTCTATTTCTATCAGGTTAAATGAAAACCAATTTTTTTTTCCAGGACTAAACAAACTTTCTACATAATTTAAAACAAAAATATCTGTCAGCTTTAGTACTGTATGGGCGTGTTCTGCATGAGCAACAACTGTCAACAAATCTTATAGACTCCCATTTTTTATTAAAACAGTTATATAACTCTCTGAAGATCTGTCCTGCTTCCCAGCACTGGAGCTCATTCTATGGTGAGTTGGCAAAGGCAAAGTACCCCAAAGAAGAGAAGAAACACATGACAGATGTTATGCAGTTTATCACCCTGGTCCTCAAATGCTATGGTGATGAATGTCCTCCAAAAAAACCATGCCAGACTAGAGTAGAAAGGCTGTCGGAACTAGCATTAGTAGAGACCTGGGCACTGAAACACATTTTTTCAGTCCCTTCTAGTAAAAGTATTTTCTCTTGTACTTTAGGCTGAATATTGACTCAAATACAGTGGCCCAAATGATGTTATGAAGCTCAGATTCTCTACAGCATTGAGTATGAGCTATAGCGCTTTGGGCCATAGCAGCAATTCATAACAATGAGCAATAAAAAAATAAATTCCAACACATGTCTTGCTCTGCAAGGGTGTGGACTGAGCTTCAGTGCAAACTCCTCGAAGGACTGAAAGAAAGGTCTCCAGGCTATGTTGCAGTTTTTGAATGATGTCCAAGAATGAGTCCTAGTTCTGTGGTGAGTACATCAAATAGGAAGTAATTCTTTCCATTAGATATTACCCCCCACTCATTATGAAACCATTTGGTATTCACTGTGATAGCACCAATCATTAATGCACTCATTTGGCATTCTTATGACTTGTCTTATGTGCTTCCCCAGGAATTCCATTGTAATTAACCATTAGTTAATGTAAATAGTAATGGACATTTAAATGAAAGTGTTACCAGACGGGGTCAGTAGTAGCAGTATGTGTTCATAAAACCAGCTACAGTCACTTCAAAAAGCTCCTCTAATTGTAATGAAAACCTAATAGTAAATACGCCACTTAAACAGAATCTGGGACTGTTGAAAGCGTTTTACAGCATTTCATCTGAAAACCATAACCAGCATTCCTCCTTCTCTTCCTGCACCTATAGAAGAGTAGACACATGGATAGCCTCCATGTTATGCAGCAAACAGGTGAAAATTACTACAAAACTCTTCTCTGCACAGCATTATATACTGCATGGAGTACACCAACAGAGTATCAGGTGTGTTGGCATGTTGCATACATCCTACAATTGATAGGTCACTGATTGATTTAAACCAAGGAAAAGAGCAACAAAGAAAAGTGAGCTTATGAAAAGCTAAACTAGTTTTACTGTTTGCATCGCATCAGTCCTTGAATAAACTGAGGTAATGAAACGTAATTGAAAAGGATCTGGTGTAATACCTTCTCCCCTGCCAAACTTGTATTCCTGGATATGTTCTGGAGCTGGAATTCACTGACCTTTGCACTAGTGACACAGATCTAGCTTTCTGGTAAGAAGAAACAAATTATCATTGAGTGAAACCGTGAGGAAAATTTCTCGCAGAAAGCAAAAGTAGCAAAACTTGATGTTTTGCCAGATTATAAGAGGCCAAAAACTTTCACTTTTCAACCAGGGCACTTATGTGAATTATTATCATAGCAAAGAACTGCCTTTTGCCAACTATAATAGAAACGGGAACTTTTCACTCTTCTGTGGTGCGTTAGCCAGAGTTCCTTAGATAACAAATCTAAGTCTACCTCAGAAACCTAGTGGAAATATAAGGTGCTTCTTCATTGGGTGACCCCTTAGTAAACATCATTAAAATAATCCAAAACCAAATAAACTGACAGTGGAGTGACTGAGCTTGTTCTACCCTGTTCTCTCCACAACAAGTAAAGTCCTCTACTTCCAGGTATTTCTATCAGATCCCCTCAGCCCTTACAGGGCTATGCTTTTCCACATTCTAGCTTTTAAGCTTGTGACTATGAACCATTCCAAACTGTGAGACGCTTTGTGCAGAAATCCAGTGTAAAATGGAAAACACAGGGAAGAATTTCATATTACCCCTCCTTTGAAGCTAAATATTTTCTTCCTTTGTCTATTTTAGCTTCTCCCTGAAAGAAATGCAGTAGAAATCTTTAATTCCTCAGAAAGTTCAGGCTTCAAAAGTTATATTTAATCTGGATTTAAAGGAGTATTTTCTGAACAGATGTGCTGGTATGCAAACACCTGCTGCTTCCTTTCTCCTGAGCATGCCTAATTTTAGTTACTTATTTATCTTTTTTGCCACTTTGTTCTTGTTATCGTGGTTTCATTTAGATCTTTCTGGACTGTGCCTTTGCTCTTTCTACTCCACTACACTGGCTGTGTACAGCCTGTGGACTATTAGGACTTTGAACAGAGCAGATAATATCTCTTCCTTAGGGCCTGCATCTTTGGGGCTTGAAGCAAATGGTCATGGCCTGCTTCATCCTGACCTCCTCACCATGCTGATATCAGCCATACTGCTCCAAATGGAAACTGATGCCACCACTATCAGTGCAGAATTGGTCTTCAGTTCCTCTTGTGTTGAACTGGCTGCGCTAGATCTCATTCCTCAAGGTGGTCAAACTGGGCCGAAGAAGGAAATTTTTCTCATTACTGACAGGAAACTAGTGCAATGCGGTAAGTTCTTCATCATTTCTTTCTCAATCTATGCTACAAAACTGATCATAAATAGTTTCTGGGTGCAATAAAATTGGGAGCCAGGCTTCTAGAGCAAGAGGGGAAAAGTAAGAATCTGGCAGAGACTTTGGAGCCATCCCAAATATTGGGTGGTGGGTGGCAGGGAAGTGAAAGCCATCTGGTGGCTCAGATTTCCTGTATAAGGAGGTCCTCTGGTTTTGAAAATGTGGGCCTCAGCTCCTCTGGGAAACAAATGCTTGCAGAATGAAGAAGGAAATGTAGTGGTTTGCCTGCAAATTTTGATACGTGATGCAGTAAAAACAGGATTTCTAATAATGACATTTCTATATTTCTTCATTATGAGTCATGAGTAAACATGACATTTCTGCAACGCGATCTAGATATGTGATCAAAGATTAAAATGGAGCCATTTTAATATTTTAATTATTTCAGCACTGTCAGGCTTCAGAGTCTGTTATGCCAACACCCAGTGCAGAGGAAATAATTTGTAACAAAGAATTTTATCAATTTTAGATGCTTTTTTCTCCATGTGGATTGTGTGTGAATGGGTCATTATTTTCTCAGATTTGCTCATTATTCGAAATGATCCACAATGAATAATTTATACTAATATTTCTTGTTCTGCAGCTTCTTCACTACCAGTTTGTAGCTGCCTGGGCTAGTTTTGTCTGAACAAACAGATCACATGGCCTCATTTCTACTTCCAGGTTGGCTGATGAGTGTTTTGCTGGGTAAAGTGCTCCTATTTACAAGTTTTATCTGTGTTTTAAGCAGATATACCTGTTCTCCATTCAAAAATACTATTTCTACAAGCACTCTTATGAGTTAATTAATTCATTATAATATTCATAGGGAGTGAACAAGAGTGCAAATGCAGCAAAGAGAATTAAAAATTTTATCCCAGGATTTATTTTCCTGATTTTACTTTCTTTTTTTTTTTTTTTTTTTTTTTTTAGTTCTCAGGCTGCTCTTGCACCTGCTTTCACTAACAGACCTGTATAACTGGATCAATGTCAGCAAGTTTATCTGGGTGCAAACATCTTGTGCATGTATATGAGTCAGAAGGGAAGATCTTTCTCCAACAGGTAGTGACTTACAAATTACTGATATTTCAGTCCAGGGCCGCATGCTTCAAAAGGGTTAGGAAGAGGTTCCGCTGTTAGTCCACAAGTTTCAAGCATTTAATAGTGTCTGTCTTATGAAGCATTTGAACTTGATAAATAGGGAGTAATCCCAGAGAGCTGGGTATCCATCCTATTATCCAGCAAACCTGGTAGTATAAAGTGGGTAAGATGTGAGGACAACCCTTTATAATATGGTAAATCTAAAGAGCTCGGCCCTAAAACCAAAGAGAGAAATCCTTCTTTGTTAAATCTGTATGCCTTCTCCATGCAGATCTGGCTTTTCACACCACCTGCGGCAATTAGTCCAAATTTCAAATACTCTACCAGTAAGACAATTTCACTTATGTATTCCCTAACCAATTAATTCATTCATGACCCTTTGTTCTGGAAATACTCATAACCTAGCACTTTTATGATGAGCGGAAAATATCAGAGGCAGGTGTCTCCTCCACAGACTGTGTAAGCCTTCCTACAGCAAAACCCAGTTTGATTTGTAAATTGGGCAGCCTGAAAAATCGATTTTTTCATCACCTTCCCAGACAGTCATAGAGCCCTCAAACTTCTGAGGTCTCACGAGAGTGCTATCCCCTCCATGATGCAAGTAAACCCAGTATTATGCTGGAAATGATCCATTTGCAGTTCATGTTTGGAAGAAATCCAAAAGCAAAGAGAAATGGGATTGGAGCAATCTGCCCATCAATTAACATTACTAAATAATTCCTAAATTCCTAGTCTGCCAGAACAGTAACTTGCAGTGTGTCTCTGGTCATAAAACCGAGGGTGAGGGGTGAGGCTCAGGGTGGAGGGAAGCACACAGCTTGCTGCTTTATTTCGACTTCCTTTGCCACATGGTGCACAGGGGCTCAAGTATGAGCCGAAACTGCTTTAAAGAACGCCTGTTCTCTGTGAGTCACTGAGGGTGAGTCATGCACACAGACACAGGATCAGAAAGCCTTCCATTTTGCAAATGGTAAGTGATGATGATAGTTTAGCAAGGGAGTCCACTGTGACTCTCCTATTCCAAGATGTGTCATTATAAACCTGATGGAGCGCCCACAAAGAAAATACTGTGCTCCAACTGCTTTGTTAGTTGTCCTTTCCTGGATAAAAAGAACATCCATACACATTTTAAGTTTCACCTTCACATTCTTTCATGCTTTCATCCTCAGAGGGGTGACTATGGAAAATGTCTGTAATGCAGCTACATCTATCTATCAGCCTACATTTCCTTGTTTCATCCTAGTAATAGCCAATACCAGTGGTTATGCAGAGCCCTACAATGGTACCTTCAGGAACAAAAAAATGTGGGTTAGAGAGACTTTTTTAAAATTACTAAAGAATATTTTTTCATTTTCCATCCTCTACAGATGTCATTTTCTACTGATGAGTACCTCTAAATTTTGCCCTTGAGTCATTACATACACAGTGTAAGTAAGATGCTAAGCCCAACAGGCTATTCTTCCCACCAGATGGAAAAGTTTCCCTTCAGCACCTACAAAACCATGCATATGTAAATACAAATCTAATTATATATTAGGTGTGAATATCTAGGTATATCTGCAAGTATCTGTAATCATGTATTTTTAAAAAAAAAAAAAAACACATCAAAAAATGCTAAGGTTCACCAGAAAATGAGCAAAAAAAAAAGAATCAGTATTAAGATAAGTAACAAACTTTTTTTTGCCTTTTTTCTTCCTATATGTCATGGCACAGGCCTTAATTACATTGCCATGTCTTATTTTTCTTCATTATCTTCCTCATCTATGGAAAACAGGGCTCATGAAACTAGGCTACTTTTCAGCATTATATTTTAGCCTCATCCAGCATGTGGCTTCATGCACTGTCTAGCTCTGCACTAGATACAAAATTATTGTTTTCTTCTCCCCTTCTTCTTGTGGGGAATTCATAACAGTTGTTTATATTTTTTATATTTTTTATAAACCTTTAAAAGTTTACCTTCATGATACTACTATGAAGAAATAAGAAATCACTGTCTCTGGCTTACATGCATAAAATCTGAGACAGAGACTAATATGAGCATTCTCAAATGTAATTTAATTTGGGATTCCCAACTCAAAAAATTACAATCTGATTTTTAGAGTGTTTGGCATGTTCACAATACTTTCTCTGTTCAGAGCAGAGGTCATCTTGACCTCACACATGGTTGTGGTAAGTCTGCAGCTCTAATAACTAGATCTCTACCCCAAAAAGTCAGGCTTCCTGTGGAAGTCTGTCAATAGATGAAATCTCTGGACACAAAGCCTCTTGACATACAGTTCTTCTGCATGATGCCCACCTTTTACAGAGCTCTACAGACAACCATTTTCTTCACCCACTCTCCTTATCCAGGCACGAGACATCTTTTCATTCTCACAACACACAAGCAAGGAGGATGTCCGCCTACAGTCACCACATTGCTCAGATACATCACCACAGCACAGGATGTCCTTTGTAATTAACCAGACATGGGTCCTAAAATTCAAAGTAATAACAAAATAAAATAAAATAAAATAATAGCAACAGTGTTATGCAGATTAGGAACTAGGGTGATGATTAAGTTGTAGATGCAGTGCCTGGCATTTTGTGACATTCTTCTTTGATTTCTCAGCCACAGTGTAATGCATATGTCGTTGTTCTTGGGCTTATTTGTATGTTTTGTCCAATTCCAACTTCTTTGGTTTACCTTTGTTAGTTGCTTTTAATTTTCTGTCCCTCTGTTGTGCTCATGATGGAACAAAGCCAGTTCTCAGCATGGAAATCACCACATAAACAGTGTAGACTGGATTGGGTCCAAACAACTGGCAAGAAAGTCTTCCCATAGACCATGTTCAGCAACAATAACTTAAGCCATTGGTATCACTGCAATCTGTAGCTCTCCCTTCCGTATGTGTTGGACTGAAAAACAGATCTTACCAAAGTAATCAGAGCTTGAAAATCCAGCTCTTGCCATGTATTATTTCTTTTGCAAGGATACTGTTAAGCCTCTCTCTATTTTCATCTGCCTGCCTCTAAGCATGGCCCCTCCACCAAGGTGTTTGCATTGGAAAGCATGTATTACATGCATAAGGTTTTTCCCATGCACTCCCTGGGGTAGACAGTATCACTGAGAATCTCAAAACAGCCCCACTTAACTTCATGGTAATGTGGTATCTGAATCCCTGAAGCAGCTTTGACAATCTTGACTTGCAAGCACTATTGTTTGAAAACTATGACAGTCTGCCTTGGTGGTGATATGAATAATAATGATAAAATGCAGCATATATGCATTGGCCTTTTACCTTAGGCTTGACTGGAGACTTAGCAAGCCCATCTTCCAGCAAAACTGATTGCCTGTGAGCACAACAATGCAAAGGTCACAGAAGGAGACCTTCCTACTATTGAGGTAGGATCAAGGCAGGATTACAGTATTTGCATTTGGTGTGTGCTAAACTTAAAAAATAAAAAACAAACAAATATGAGAAAAACAAAAACAAAAAACCAACCAGCCAAACAAACAAACAAACAAATAAACAACAAAAAAAAAAAAGAAAAAAAAAGAAAAATAGACCAACAATGTGCTTGATGAGTTTAAGACCTACAGGAAAATATTTAATATCGCACAACAATGAAAGGAATTGGTATGAAGTATAAATGGCAAAGCAGTGAAAAGGACTGACACAAAGCATACTGGCATGTACAGCAACACCCACACAATCAAAAGCATTCAAGGAAATTAAAAAAAGAATCAAATGACTAAAGATCCAGTTATGCAAGGGAGTTGTATTGCAAAAGTAATCTCCATGCTTAGCTATCCCAGGGATTTGAATGAGCTGGAATTTCAGGAATAGGTTGAATCAGTTGGCAAAAAAAGAAAGAAAATAAACTAAGAGTAGAAAGAGAACTCAGAAAGGCAATCAAATACCTGACTCAACATTTCGAGTTCATCTGTATTTCAGTAGTCACATATAGAGGTGGATTTTACCCCAAAACTTTGGGGGTTAGATTTTGGGGTGCTTCAAAATTAATGAGATATCACAGCCAAGTTTGCATTTGGCCTCAGTCCCAAGGAAAAAAAAAAATCTAAATTCAATCCTTTCCAAGCTTTGGCTGTTCAGTTTAACATCCCAGTTTGGATCCAAATAATTTCAAATGAGTCTTTACTTCTGTCACTTCATATCATGTCACAAAGCAAGAGCATACAGCTGGATGCAATGTAACAATGAGACAAAACATAACAAACACTGCAATGGCTACCTTTACAACTTAAATGCTCTGAGTTTTTTTCATATGATAGGCTGTGCACTGAGGATTTTTGGAAACTCAGAATGTAAAATGCAGGAATGCCCAGCAAGCCCCATATAGTTCCATGACAGCATGTGTCTCTTAGTTACAGCAAGGGTAATGCTATCAGCACCAAGCAACCCAGAAGAAAATTATCAATTGGTTACCAAGAAACCTAATGATTTCATCAATATTATTTTACCAGTTACAAAGGTCATTTGGAGAAGTAATGCCACACGAAATGTGCTTGTGAAGTGGGTGATGTGTGGGTGGCTGTTAAGGGTCAACACTTCATTTCTCATTTCTTTAATTGATACTTCTGAATGAGTATTAATTGAGCTGCAATGAGAAGAGTGTGCAGTTTGACAATGCAAGTGACAGGATGGAAGTGCCATTTGCAGAATGTATATAACCACAGCTAACACCCTCAAAGCGTTAATTCCATTTTATGTCTTTCACATTTAATAGCAAATTTGCCATTTAATCTTTAAGACAGAAGTTACTTATTCTCAATCTACCTCTCACTTGCACTGATATAATCTCATGCCACTCAGACTGGCCTGTGGCATGAAGCACATCACGCTTTCAAATCAGGTCCATTTTTTCATTAGCTCATATCCTTCCTGAGATGCCCTCCTTTACAGATGGCTGATCAGCAATCAACACTAGTTTGTTTCAATCAGAAAAGCAGCCGTAACTTCTCATTTAAAGACTGTTCCTGGAGAAGCGCATTAGTCGAAGGCATAAAGCTGGCACTGGGGCAACAGTGACTCTCACAACTGATTTCTTTTAAGAATTTTTTTTTAAAGAGATAGACTTCTTTTTATGTGGAGACCTGTTTTTTATTTTAAAGGGAAGCATAATGAAATCCATGCCTTCGCATGTTGCAGGGAGCCCTTCATGTAGCGTGGGCAGGTGCCAATAGACTGTAAATCTGAAGAGTGAATACAAAAGGTAGCAAAAGCCCAGGAGGAAGCCAGGGAATAGTTCCCATATGTATGTGCTGACACTTTCTCCCTCTCTGTTCCCCCTCCAGCAATGTAGTGTGTTGCCCTTTGAGCCTACTTGACTGAGGTTAAGCATTTACACTTTTTCAGAGGACAGTCAGTCCACTCAGGGAGATACCGATTTTCATAGCAGGAGACTTCAAACTGATTGCTTCTCTGCTTGGGCAGCTCAAAAACACACGTGCACAGAAGCAAAGGTCAGATGTCATCCGAGTGGCGGGAGAGTGCCAGCTAAACACTTGGGATATATTTTTGTATTGGCCTCAGCTCAGCCTCCAATTCTTCGGGAATCTACTTGGCATGCAGGGTTCTCTCCAATGCATTAACCCTGGGTGAAAATGATAGGATTTACCTTCCAGGCGCTGACTTGTGGGTGCAGTCAAATAGCTAGATAACTTAATGATATCATTTGCACTCACAGTTGACTGCAGGTAGAAAAGAAAGCTAGAGTGGCTGGGAAAAGGGAGAAAAACAGAGAGGTCTTTTCTCTTTTCTCTCCTCACCCCCCAAAATCAGATTTCTTGTATTCAATGAGGAATTGCTTTTTAGTTTGCAGTCTAGAAAATACAGAGCTTCTTATTTCTTCTTTCCCTGTGGTGGCCATTTGCAGTTGAGTGCATCAGTCCCCTGCTCAGCCTTCTGTTTGCACAAGCTGACAATTCACCAGCTCCTCATTTTCTTTCCTTACCCCTTTTCTTTCCTTACTCTCTGGTTTCTCCTCTTTCATGTCATACACATACTTGCTTTTATATTTGAGTTCATCCCAGTGGTAACTTTTGCCTATTGCCATCTGCCCCTACCCTTCTGGTTTTTAATTGCTTGTCAATTCTGTATGGATTTTTTTTTCAGATCATCTTTCACCCACTAATACCCATATTCTTTAGGCCTTTACCCACATCTCTAACTTTAGTCTCCTCTGCCCTCTCCCAGCTTCTTATAAGCAATCACACCTGCCTTCAAAGAAACCAAGGAGAAGTCTGCCTCCCTGTGCACTTGCCCTGTTGATGTTTTATACAAGTAAATATGTGTGATGTCATCCACATGTCAACATCTCATCCATGACTGCAGAGGGATTGCATTGGATGGCAATTGCTTCACAGAATCATGGAAGCAGGGACTCAAAAAGGACCTCATCACTAGCTGAGGTCTGTGGATTCCAAGAATACACACAAACAAATTAAATTAATAAAATGATGCAGGTAAAACCAGCACTGGCAATACACACTCTGGAGAAGCCAGAGCTTCTCTAACCAGTGGGTGTGGACCCACCTTGCATGCCTTCTTCAGTTTCCATAAGCTCCTGCTATGTTATTCCTAAACCAAATGTAAGCTGCGTTCAAAGATACTCTGAAACTTAATTACTCCTCCAGTTTAGTATGAAGCCAGTGCTCAAATGGCTGAATTATGCCATTTGGAAAGGACAATTGGTTATTACACTTATCAGATTGTTTGTGACAGGAATGGGTTAATTTTCCTAACCTTTTCTGTTCTTGTTCCACTCGCAGGGTTGTCAAAAGGATGGATAAACGTGTTGCTATTTTCTGGTTTTGTTTCAGTGTCTATCATGAGAGTGGACCAATTTCATACCATTTGCTGCTTTCATTACTGTCTCAGGGTTGTCACAAGAATTGATAAATTTCAGACTGTTTTTCTTGTCCTCATTACAATCTTAAGGTTGTCATGAGAATGAATTGATTTTGTGCCATTTTCTGTTCTCATTACAGTCTTTGTCATGAGAATGGCTTCATTTGGGGCCATTTTTGTTCCTGTTACTTACAATTTTTTGTCACAAGAACAGGGATTATTTGATGAAAATGAGAAGACAGCATCTCAGACACTGAGATTCAGGGATAACTTGTTCTTGTGACAGAGATCATAACGAGGACAGAAAGCAGTACAGAGTGTATCCATTCTGAGGATGATTTTAAAGGTTGTGATTTTATGACCCTGATTGTGCCAATTGGCTTCACCAGGAGATTTTTCCACTTTCATTGTAGTAACCACTACTTCATTCATGGTGCAGGTAGATTTCTCCCTACTCAGTAAGGAAAAATATATTCAGGCAGGGGATATGAGAAGGATTGCAGATGAACAATACTGAAAAATCTCAGGATAGGCTTTGGTATCCACAGGGACACATATTTCAAGCTCCAGCTGGGACTTCAGGGGCTCTTCATAGGATTTAGGTAGGAGTCACCACTATCAAGGTTGTCACTGCGTACAGTAATGCGTTTTGGTGGGTTAAATACACAGAAAGGATGTGGTTTTGAGTGCCTGGCTGATTTTAGGCTTGCCTAAATTGCCTGTGTAGCCAGCTTGATCTGGGAGCTCTGGGACTCTGAGTGCAAATGAAGGGAAACCAGTGACTGCAAACAAGCACCTACAACTCAGCTAAGAATGAGTTATTGCAAATGAAAGGGCAGAAGTTAGAGATCAAGGCATGTACAACATCCAGGGCCCAGAAAACCTAGAAGTAATTACTGCGTAATTCTTAAAGGTGATCAAAGCAGCAGGAAATGCTAAATAAAGCAAAGACTCGTACAGCACATGAGGAGGGAGTGGGAATGAAATAGGCATCACAATAATACTGAAACTATGGGCAGGGAAAATGAGAAAGTAGTTGTGGAGAAGGGGAGAAGAAGCTGCACCAGAAAAAAGAATGCTAAAGCATAGCCAAACACTCAGAAATACTCGAGTTCGGTTTGTGTAAGGCAGAGAACCAAAAGGAAGGACAAGAAAAGGAGAAAACAAAAGAAGAAAAATACTTCATGACAGGATGGACAAGGAAGCCACAAAGTAGGTACATATGTCTGCCAGCCACATGTTTTGTAATGGTAAGCAAGTGGCAACCTACTGCCTTGAAAGAACTTGCATTAACTGCCTTTGTGCTATACAGCTTTTATTTTGCAGCAACTAAGATTTTATTCCTGATTTTAAACTCCTGGTTCTTTCAGAAACTGAATATAGGGTGCATGTATGGGATTTCCTTTGGTAGGCCTCCCATGATGAGATCCAAAGGAAAAGAAAAGGTAACTTGGGAGCCATTGCCAAAAGGAGGATTCAAGCTGTGAGGCAACCCAAAAGGAGACCGTGCTAACTGGAATACACCACAGAAATTGCTTGGATAACTATCTTGCAAAGCTGTCTGGGAAACCATCAGAAAACCCATCGTAAAGAAAGTGTACCTGAGCAGTGAAAGACATCACCAGTAAAAGGAAAGCGAGAAGGTTGGACATTTTCCGCTGGCTAAGTAAAATAAAGCAAAAGTGTGGCAATAAATAGACCTGACAGATGACACCTGGTATTTCCTGGGCCAATTTCTATGAACGTTTTATTGATCTTTTACATTCTGATTTGTCCGTCACAGCCTATGATCCTTTCCTTTGTCTGTCTCATACTTCCCCTCCTGCCTCCACATTCACCATATGTACCTAATCTCACTGCTCAACCATCTGCCATTGTTTGAAGTATATGGGAATATAAGTTTAATCACAAAAATGGTGGTACTGGCTGCTTATACTACATGAATGTTCAACTTTCACAAGATGAAGTGACCTCCAAATGGCTTACTGCTTTTCATTAATTTCTCTGTATAATTGAACATTTTTCGGCATCTCATTTAACAAACTGTTAAGCTCCTTATTGCACAGAAGGGCCGTGTGATGCACAGGGATTCTGAAATGCTTCCCCTCATTCACAGTTCTCCTACTAATATCCTGGGCATTATTAGTAGTTCACAAAGCCAGCACATTTTCTTTTTGATAAGTGTCCCTGTTCTGCCCTCCTTTGTCCACCTCCAAATGCTGCCTAGTACTTACAAAGAATAAAGCCGTGCTGCCTAACTAGCCTGGTGCTTTGGATTGCTACCCCTACTCACTCAGTTGACTGTAAGGGGATGTACTTATATCATGAAAGATAAATCCCAGCTAGAAATACAGGTCCCTGACAACCTAATCACTGAAACCCTGTCAAGTAACCCCTAATTTTAAAGCAAGTGGTTAATTCCCAGCAAATTGATTTATGCACTGTTTGAGGTTTGGTGAGTTGTGTTGTTCATCTGTTATTACCACGAACTCAGCTCAGCCTATTCATTTAGACCACTGACACAACACAGTGCATCTCCCAAGAAAATTTCCTTTGTCAGCACATCTAGAATTTGCTAATTAAATCAACGATGACATTATTCACTTTCTGAAAAAAGCAACTTCTCTTTCCTGCCCCCCTTAATACACATGTGTGTGCATAAACATATACACACCCAAGCACAGTTTTTAACTGGCATTTGTATTTGTGTTTAGGCCAAAACTTTGAATGATATTTCTTAACTGGTTTAGTTCTGGATCATCTGATCACCTCAGTAGACATGTACTGTCTATATGCCTATAAACTCTGTAACCTCTAAAGTGTGTGTGCATCTATGTGTGCATGTGCATGTGAATGTGGCAACAGAGGGAGCCAAATGATGCTCATAAGCAATTGTGAGTCTTACTTTTTTCAGAGCTCTCCCTGAAGTGTGAAATTCATGAAAATAATAGGGTTGGCCAGCAAGTTCTTTTCTCATCTGCATTATTTATTGCAGCTTAATATTTATTATGAAGTGAATTCAAAACACCAGAAAAGACAGGTCGTCCCCCAAGCCCTGTAATTACAGGTCCATAATATCACTACAACTCTTTGTATTATTTAAGGTGCAGACAATAGAAGAACATAGACATTAACCTTTTTCGTGCATCCAGTAAATTTTTCAAAGAATACTTCTTCCCTTGAGTAGTTAAAAACACTGAATAAGTGACCAAAAAATTCTATCTATGCTCAGACTCCTGCTTCAGGCGCTAGGTGAACATGGAAGCCTGGATCTGCACATAGATACGCCCTGGCAAAGGCCCTTTGTTGTGTTTGGGATACTATTTGCCTTGCAGAACCACCTTAATTTGGTAGTACAATCCCCTGGGTGCACAATATGGCTTTTACTCCCATGACAAACCCCACATTTCCTCAGATATTCTCCAGCATACCTATCTGTCATACACCATGCTCTATAGACAACTGGCTTATCACAGCCAGGATGTTTGCAATGCAACTGAGAAGAAAGATATCAGTGATGCTCTATCTCCAGCTCAAAAAGATATTCTTGTGTGATTTGTGGTATCACTTCACCTCTGTGATTGGTGCCTTATCCCTCATCATCAAACCAGAACATGTCCATTCTTCCAAGGGAAAAAAAAGAAAAGATGACAAGGAAATTGGAAGTTGTTGCTCTATCACTCTGATTCGTACATAAACCAGAGTGTGGCAACTTGCCACCATTAGCTTCAGCCCCTAATTGCAGGATAGCAGGTGATTTTTTATCCTTCTGAAGACTCAGTTAAAACCAAATTTCACTTTTCAAGATAAAATGACCCTCAGCAGGCCTCAGAAAAATAAAACCAAAAGGAAACATTAGACACCATGTCATAACGTTCTTTTTCAAAGACAGCTTGCCCTGCATAGAGTTTTGCTGTATACCTACTGCCTTCTGGCTTGTAAAGACTTCCCAATATCACTATTTTTGACTGACCCATATGTGTCACTACTGAGACGTAAATGGTGCACGGTACCATCCCTTCCAAGTAGGTCCTGAGGTAACACCTCCTTAATCAAATCCAAAGTATCCTTGGTTTTTTTTCATTCTATTTAATTCTGTTTATTGAAGCCATTTAATACCCTTGTTTAGTCAAATACAGTCCTGATGTATGCTCTTGGCCCGCTGTGGAAAGGTTACAGCATTTCATGCTTTCATTCTTCATATCTGAAGCAGCCGTACAGTTTTTCCACCAACTCATTGCTTGCTAATGAACTTTTTCTTTTTTTTTTATGCAGCCTGTCATTTTGTTTAATGTTGCAAAGTAAGGCAGTCTTTAAGTGGGATCTGATTCTGCTAAGAGATGTCTAAACTTAAGTGAGATAATGGATGTAACAAAATACCACCAAATATGACAGCTTTGTTCTGCCAATGTAATTTGCTGATTCTGGAAACCAAACGTGGAACAGTCTGTGCCAGTCTTAGAAAAGAGGCCTGTTTGACAGATATAAACCTGCTTAAATATCAGCATACACTACATTAAATAGCAGACTTCTGCATTCATTTGTGGGTTTTAGTCACTTGTCATAACACGGGGGTTTTATTTTATTTAAAATGTCTCATTGTTCCTATCACTCTGGTGCCCAAGTGCAGTTGGTTGTTTCCCCCTGCCCCCACACCTAAAGCTGGAAGGGGTTGTTTCTTGATGGAGACACCAAACTCCTCTAATTATAATAATGTTAAAAATCATAACTAGCTCTTCATTCATTTCAGAAGTAAAAAGGTTTCCCTGAGCTGTGTTGTGCAGAAACCCTGCGTTGGATTTGGTCGTGTTCTTTCTGCGGGTGAAAAAAAAGGCACACGGTTGGTAAGAAAGTCTAGGAGCACAAACTGTTCAGAAACTGCTGGTTTTCTCTTGTTGACTACATGCCATTTAGAGATGCCCTGAACTATGAGACAGAACCTTCCGTATTTCCTGGCAGTCAGACTCTCAGTGGTCTATAACAGTATCTGCACCTAGTTCGTATTCAGAATTTTAAAGTATATGACCAAAAGTTATTGGATTTACCATGCTTCTGCATTCATTTGGATTTTGTAATATCCCCCAACACATACATATATATAGACATACCAGGCTATCTTCTGTTTACTTGCTATTGGCACTTCCACATTTATCAGGCTTATTTCACCTTACCTTAGACCTTGTCTTCCACAATTCCTTCTTCCCTTCTGCAGTTCTCCCATATTACCTTTTTACAGTCTCCATTTTTCATATTTAAAGTTTTAAGATGTTTGGACCTTGGTTTTTAACAGCAACGTATTTCTTCACTTAAACATTGGTAAGGTCCTTGCGACTTTCTACGTGCTGATTCTGACACTTTCAAGTAAAATTAACTGGAATTCTCCCATATTACACGTTGCCAATATTTCCACAGTAAATTTTGCCCAGGAATATGATGCTGGCAACCCTTTCTCCTGCAAAAGAGATGTGTTCAAAATGATCACCCATGTTATAACTCTCCGACACTTAGACCAGCCTTATACTAGTTTACCTTCAGACACTTAGGATCAGAACATCAAATGATCATATTTTTTATATCAACAAAAATTAATGGTGCTATGATATTTCATCCCATTACAGGATATGCATCTAAATGTGCTGTCCTGGCCCCACTGAAAAGAAGAAAAATTTTGCTACAGTCCTGAATTTCACTTTAACTCTATTCTTACTTATATGGATTAAACTCAATGAAATCATAGGGTTTAGATTTATTTGAATCAATGTACTTATAAGTCTGTTATTTTAATAGCAAATGAAGCTATTTTTAGGTTAAATGAGTGATTTGTGGGGGAAAACTTAATTAAAAGGAAAGACAAAAGTAAATCTTCACCCACAGTTCACAGTTGCATCCCTCAATCCAGAAAATATCTTTCATATTCTGGTATTCAACAGATATTTCTGATTGTGTTACCAGTCTTACTTTGCAAGTATATGATATTTTAAATGTAAATGTATAAAGCAATTAAGCTAAGACCTCTTCAGAAAACCATGTCAGTACCAGTCTTCCCTTTCCCTATCCCACTAAAACTTATGTAGTGCAGAGTCAGTGGCTTATTCACGCCACTACTTTCAGTCACATAGCAGAAGGAATCAGGACACTCTTCCTTGGCTGCTGAGGCCATGTAACTGTCCTCTATTTCATTATGGAGCTGAAAAGCCCTGAAAGGCTGAATACAGAATCATAATTCTGGCCACAGTTTAGTCTCTAGAGACTCTGTTATTCCTCCCAAATGGTAGGACATGTGAGGTTTACTAATTTTCGTCACGAACCTGACAATGTCAAACACCCTGCTACCAGCAGAGCTCTGCCTGTGAAAAAGTGCAGAGAACACAACACAGTCTGAACAGGTACAGCACAGAGGAATGAGACCCTGGTCTCAGTTTTGTTTCTCTCCCAGAGAAGCACCAGTGAAACACAATGAAGTTGTCCCCCAGTCTTATCTACAGGCATGTATCAGGCAGAATGCAGGGTGCTGGGTGAAGAAAGAAGGTTGACCTTTGAAGAGTAGACCTTAAAATGAGTGAAGTTTGCACACTGCAAGTATTAAACTGAAGGAGTAAGTGGGATTGGAAAACTAAGCTCTTTAAGTACTGTGTCCTCTGATAAGAACAGCTATTCAGACTAGATATTGATAGCATGCCTATATTTGTAGCTACTGCTAAATGACCCAAGATGGATCATTTTCTTTGATAAAGAGAAACCTTGTCATTTTACACATTTTAGCAAAATTGCAAATTACTGTTAATCTAGCAATGGGATTTCTTACTTCAGTTTAAAGTAGTAAACCTCTCCCTCATTCTACTTATGAATATCCTCTGCCTCAAAGACTTAGGATAGAGCATCTTTATTACTATTTAAGTCAGAAGCATGAGCAAAGTATATTTTTATGAAATCTCAGTTCCTTCTGAAAGGACTTCCTGGAAGTTTTGACAATCACCCTTTTAGGAATGGCCAAGGTGGGGAAGAAAATTCTGACTTGGCACAGCACAGAACATGTCTGAAGGTCAATTTATTTTTGTCCTGGTAGGCTCATATAAGAACCATGCAAATTCAGTGGTGCTGGGATATTTTCTTCAAGATGAATGGACTGACAAATCCTGGAAATTTTAGGTTCATATTTAATTTGAGCAGTGACAATGAAAGACAACTTCTGTAGTTTAACCCTTCATATCTTCAACACTCACAAACTATGCACTTGCAAAAATAAAATCACTCCAGATGTAAAACTCACAGGTATAGTTCCCACTGATTTTGTTGTACATTGATCTGGAAGAAGGAAAGAGAGCAGAGAAAGTCCAAATTATTTTTCTATTGGACACTAATTTTAAAACAGCAAAATCTAAGCATTAAGTAACATCTGATGATTAGTGACTCAAAAGCAAGTCCTACAGACAGATATAAAGGTGATTAGTGAGATCTTAGCCTTTTTTTTTCCCAAAGGGTCCCAGGAACCAAGCAGCATCGCTGGTCTCTGACACAGATGGAAATGTGCTACTCAGAGTCCAAGGGGAAGAAAAAGCACTTTAGTACTAAAACTATTCAAAACAATCCATCCTTTTTGAAGACCAAAACTGAGAGAAGATATTTAAAGTGAATTTAATGTGACTTCCACTCTAGAGGATGTGAAGCCAAAATCAGAAGTTAAAAAAAATCCATGCAAGCCAGGAGTCAGGGAACCACCCACTCATTCAGGCAAGCCAGAGCAGAAGACACAGCTGCCAGATAAAATACATTGCAAACAGAACAAGATCCAGAACACTGATGATCCCAACCATCAGCAGAAACAGGAGAACCAAGAGAATTTAACTACACCTGCAGAAAGTCTAAACCTGAATTAAAAATGAGGACTGACTGCTCAGGTCAAACAAGCATACAAGATCATCACCAGAAATCCAAGCAAAATAGAGGCTTAATTCCTGTATTTTCACTCATGTCAAGTTGTTCATACTATACAAATTATCCCTTTGACTTGAGCAAGGCTATACGAGTCAAAGTGCCTCAAAATAAATTGAGGCACTAGATTTGAGTCTGGAATGTGGTAATTTACTTTCAATCTCTTTGAATGCAGAGCTGGAAAGAAGATGGATAACATGAACAAGGCTTTATAATGGGTAAGTGTGGGCATAGCTGAGAGCTCAAGACCAGTCCAGAAACAAAGCCCTCCCCAAGGTTCTTGGGGGAAGGACTATCCCCTGGATTCCCTCTCACCTGTAGAGCAGTTTCAGATGCACCACTGGACACACGCTGGGCAGGATGCCTCATTTCTTATCACCTGCAAAAGGGGAAATTTCTGCTAACATAACACTCCTGCTGATCTAGGAGAGCTGTTACTGCCATACAAAGGGAAAAGTCCAGACTTGGAATTGTGTCTCCTAGCTTTTGGCTGATCAACAGCCTTAGAAGGGGACCTTGACTAAGCACAGCTGTGGAAACTGTAATGTCTGCAGGCCCACCAGACAGAGCATTTGCCAAGGACAGCTACCACTGTCACTATCTGTTAAAGCTCCAGATCCCATACAGACATGTATGAGACTACAGGGTCTGCACACTAAGGTACAGAATCACAGAATCATAAAGGTTGGAAGATACCTTCAAGATCATCTTGTCCAACCGTAACTCAGCACCACCACAATCACACCTAAACCATATCCCCAAGAACCACATCCAGACACCTCTTAACAATTCCGGAGATGGTGACTCCACCACCCCCCTGGGTAACTTATTCCAGTACCTGACCACTCTTTCAGTGAAATTTTTTTTCTAATATCTGATCTGAACCTCCCCTATAGAGCAGATATGAAGATAAGAGGTTGTCATAACTCTTGTCCTGTGCACATCACCAGATCAGCAAGGCTGTTTCTTCCATACTGGACCTCGTTCAGTTTTATGCTAGCCTTTCCACACTGTCATCAAGTGTGCACAGCTCTTTGGAAAAGCACGTATTGACCAAAATTCACTTCAATTACACCAATAAGAGCACTCTCATGTCTGAAGTCAGCTTCAAACTGACTGGTATGAGGCAAAAACTGTGTTGGTGCTATAGGATGGCTATTTATTCATCCTTCAAGGCAGGTACACCAACATTCTACTACTTTGCTATATGAGAGTCTAAAACTTGACTGAGGTAGTGAATGCTATCATATCATTATCAGAGGGAATTTGGTTCATTAAGACTGGAGGTGGGTACCGCTAAGGATTCCTCTTGAAGCTTACAGAAAAGATAACTTCTCCTCTCTTAATTAAAACAACCATATGTAAGTAATTTTTTTACAAAAAATAGCTATATAAACTGTTAGACCTCAAACCATGTTTTAGTATTTATTTAAGCTTTCTTCTCTCCAGTCCTCAGAGAGACATCTGTGACTGCAGACCCCTTTGCAAGTATAAGGTTTTTGGTTGCTGCCACCTTTTCAGTTCAGCATTTCCTGTGTGACTCCCAAGGATGATGGGAGTGTTCTCCCCACCCAACATGGGATTTTCCAACTCTAGGAGGTAGAGAAGTGATCTTGCATGTGCACCGAAGGCACCTGGGGATTAAGGTCAATAATAATTCTCCCATACTTGAAGACCAGAATCAGGGCAATTGGAAAACTTTGCAGATGGATACTTCATGTGTTTGGCATAGATATTCAGAAAAATTAACAGAATAAACTTTGAACTTTGGTGCCTCTTATGCTTAAATATGGTACAGTACTGTCTATTTTTTTTCTGGGACTGTATCACAGACATTGGAAAATGGTGGTTGGTAACACTGGGCTCCCAAAGGGTTGTCAGAGACCTTTCTTCTAGTCCTCTTAACCTAATTTTTTGCATTACACTTGCCACTTTGACCCTGACACGGAGCAGGAATGTATTATCAAGGTTACTTTGCCGTAGTGCAAACACTGTAGTTTGTCACAAATATAAAATAAGGTGACCCCTGAGATAGTAGGGGGTAGCAATTCAAAGACTCTCCTGTTTGTCCTAGTTAACGAAGAATAAAATGTATTAGCCTGTAAAGGAGAGAATGTTTGGTAACCTTCCTGCGGGAGATACCCAGAGTGAATGTCCTTTAGCAGTTCAGTAAAAAAGGCTTATAAACATGTTTTCTTTAAGCCTGTGTACACAATAGGGAAAATCACATAATAGAAGTGGATTATTCAGAAAAATGTTCTGCTGAAAACTTGATAAAAAAGTTTTGGTCTCATGGCAAAAAGCTTAGCTACAAAAGAAGAGGAAAAGAGGCTGCTCACCACTTACAGACCCTTATCTCACAGATCTTATCAAGGTTTCACTTCGGCCCTCCCAGCACTGAAAACAGGAAGGAAGAACTTCACAGGCACGATTACACCCTGCAACTTTCCACCCTTGAGCCTGAAAGCGTGTCTCGCTCAGGGGAGTCCTGAACAGTTTAGTTCAACACTGAAAATAATATTATTGCATTATTAGCAATACAGACAGTTTTCCATCTAGAAAGGAGTTCCAGTTGGCAAAGAGTGTGGTAATCAGACCTGCATCATGCAGCACACACAGATGTCCCTACAAAGGAGGCAGAAGATTTCCCCTCATCTTTGCTTTCTTGCAATGGTGCCTGGTTTTCCCAGGGAGCACAGCAATCAGCTCCTCTGCAATCCTGACTCCAAACTATGCCTGACCTGGCCCTTGGAGCCTGCTTTGCATGGGTGATGAGCTACTCCTATAGCTGACTGCAATCTTCATTGAATAAACGAGGCAGATAACCCTTTTTAATGAATGAAACACATTCCCTTTTATTATAGTGGCTCAGGCAAAAAAATGGGGGCGGAGAGAGTTCTAATAATTCAGGTATGATTAAAAAGAGGATATTTACTGGCTTGTAGGCCTTGGGGAGAAAAAAACAACACAGCAGCACGGTTTCTATATACATCCCTGGGGAAAAGTTCAAGAAATAAGAAAATGCATATAACCATTGTTCGTGTGCATTATGCAAGCTTTAAAAAAAATAGATAGGGCTGAGTTTCAGAGTATCAGGAAAAGTATTTGGGCTGCATTTAAGTGAGAAGGATTAGCTTGCATGATGTTGATTTATAAATGGCAACAACCAATCCCTTATATTCTCTCCTGCAGCCATCTCTCCTGCACAGTAATTCCCAATGTTCCCTTTTGAAAGCCCTTGATACTCAGTTAGCCCCGAGGTATAATGTTTGATAATATAACTACTGCTTCTGTCACTGCGTTTTGTACAAACGCATTATATGTGGCCCAGAATGGTAAAGATTTATGTATGGGTATGGAAAATAAAAATCAGCATTGATTAAAAGCCCCAGATAGACCATCCAATCCCGCCCAGAGAACATCAGTTATTTTGCATTTTGACGTGGCGATTGATAACTCATAAATGCAAGCAGGAATGACAAATGCGGATGGAAACTGGCTTTGACAAAAACGATAACAGTATCAGTCTCAAGGGGCGATGGAGGTATAAGCAGGAGCTGTTTAAAATATTTAATCATTTTATGAAGGCTGCAAGATGTTGTTTGACCCTGAAGGAGTGTGAATGTCACATGGATCAGAAATTGCCAAGTCTTTGAAGTGAAATAAAAAAAATGGTGTTATTATAGATCCTTCTTGACATCCTATCATTTTTGTATAGGATTAAAAATATGTATACAAAGCTCTAGATAAAGGACTCCGGCAAAAGATGTCTTGGTTGAAGGGGAAAAAAAAAGTAAAGACATACTGTTGTGAATTTTTACTTCAAAATCCCAAAGCGTCTCTTTTATATTCTTCTGGAATGGCATGAATAGAACCAGCAGCCCCCTAGTAAAAAGACTCCTTTGGTTTTTAACTACAGGGTAAATTACGCTTTACTTTTGTTACCTTGGGTCTGACTTTTGGTCTTCAAAGAAAATCTTTTTTTTTTCCCCTTATACTTAACTGAGCAACGGGTATTGTGTGTGTATATAAGTATATCCATATGACCCCTAGCTGTAACACTACATTAAACATATTTTATTATATACACGCACAAAGGTATGCAATATGCAAGGTGTGGGGTTTTTTTATAGGAGAGGGAGAAACTGGAAACTCGACAGTGAATTGATACACTTAATTCTTATCTACATTTGTGTTTTCAAATTTTCCAGGTCTTCCAGAAGACCTGGAATCTAACCAGTCAAGAAAAAGTACCAAAGCCACAAGTAAATTCTGAGTGAATATTCCCATATGAATGAGGATTAGTTTATGTTTCACTGTGGTATATCAGCAGATGAAATATTACACTGTATATTTCCTCTTTATCTGGTGTATTTCTTCCCTCCCTCCCTCTTCCATACCCTATTCTCTCCCTTAAGTCACTAGGTTTTTTTTATTTTATTATTTGAATTTTGTTTAGTCAGGGGCATGTGGATGTTTAGAAGGACATTTATTTCAAGGGGGGGATTTCTAAAAATCGTGGTTCTTTTAGGGTCTGGTTTTGTCTTGTCCTTGAAATATGCTTTTTCTTTCTAGTTTGGCCTGTTCCATATATTTCTTCAGGGCAATTAATCATTTAGACTCGACATATAATTTGTTTATTCAGTAGTTATATATATGCAACCTTTCTTTTCTTCCCTCCCATTAAAGATTTTGCTTTCCTATCACAGAGGTTTTCATCAAACCTTTGTTTTATGCCTTTACCTAATATTCACTGCTAGAAGCATGCAAAGATCTCGCTTGCTTTGTGTTAAGTTCCCCTTGCCCTGCCTAAACCACTAGGAAATTACACATATTCAACTTCACAACAGACCCCTCATGGTACAGTGCGGTCACAGCTCTTTGTGTATCCTGCACGAGCCAATCCTTTTATTTGCTTAGGATAGCACAGATGCTTTGTTCCTTGCCGTATGAAGGGATTGTGCCTATTCTCGTTTACATGTCCCATTGATTTCAGCTAAGTACATACAGTACATGGTATTGCAGCAAAGACCATTGGAAATATCTCTGTTATTGCAGCATGCTGCACACTCTGCAGCAAATCTGCACCACAATAAACCTCTTCCTGCAGCATCCAGAGATCCTCAAACAGCAGCAGGAGGGAAATGCTTGATGGTGTCCTGAGTGATACGTTATATTTGACTGTCACTTCTGGTCTGCCTGCTGGAACTGTTCCATCCTGGTTATTTATTATAGAAATTTCAGGGTCATTTGGCTTTTTTTTCCCCTCCCATTCTTATGAATTCCAGACCTTTTCCTCCTGTGTTCACAAACGAGCTCCCCTCTCAAGTCTGAATGACAAGCCGAACTTCGTGATCTTAAAACAGATCCTTACAACATACAGCTTTTTTAATATTTCCACAGGAATATTTCATGCTGATGGACAATGCCAGAAAGGACATATGCTTCTGTTGCCATTTTACTTACACACCTTGCCTCAGTATGTCCCAGTCATGCCCAAGACTGTTGATTTTAATTTTCCATGTCTCCTGTAAACAACAAGAGAGCACTCCTTTCCAGAAGGGACCAAATTTGTCCCACAATATTTGCCTCTATTTTAAACTAATATAATTCCCCCCTGTGTTTTTTTTTTCTTTTTTTCCCTGTCACTGCAAGAAGGTCTGTCTCTCTAATGACACAGGTGGATGTGGTACTTGCCAAGGGGAGCAGAGTATTAGGAGCAGAAAAATATCTACTGACATTTCACCACGTGAGCGGCCTTGGGATGGCACAGGGAACACTCTTTCTGGCAGCAAAATCCCCAGGCCAGGTCCTTGCTGTAGAAAGGATATTTTCTATTCGGGACAGTACACAGCAGGGCTGTGACTGACGCCTCAATGTCACCTCCAGCTTCGAGCCCAGTTGCAGTTGCAGGTGCCAGCAGTGGTGGGTCATGTCCCCTCTTGGAGGAGAGAGCAAAGCCCAGCTTGCCCTGCCAGCAAGTAGGTAAATTCGGCTTACCTAAATTATTTGTAGCTCCTACTCCTGTTCAGATGTGTGTACATTTTAAATACAAGTACAAATGAAAGCCAAGCAGAGGCAAGCTATTTTCTATAGCCATAGTCTCCGAGTTAGACATCTAGCTGCTTTTAATTGGAACCGTAAGTCATTCAACCATCAAAATAAATGCTGGTCAGAAAGTAGCAGCCAATTTTATAAACTGGATCCATTAAATGGACCTTGCATGCATTTAGTTATCTCTGCAGCCATCTCAAATGAGAAATTTTTGTGCCTACAGTATGAAAGCTAATTCTTCTGTTGACCTTTCCACAGTCGTCCCACCTTCCCTGCCTGCCTTCTCCCAGACCCTGTCATTCTCCATTTTCACACCAGAGCAGGATAGCACTTTGGCTTGCCAGTTTTATTTACCTTAAAATGCAAATTTAAGTAAACCACAACAGTCATGAATTTATGATGAATTTGTGGATGACTCTGTACTCCTCAACAATTTTTCTTTTTTTTAAATATAGGGGTAATTTGTTAAAATTTTACTTTAACGCTCTTAACAGCTAAGGAGTGACAAGTTTCCCTTGAAGGTACCTTTTATTTCAGAATGGACCAAACCTTAAACAGAGAATGGTTATAGATTAAATTAATGAAATGTTTTGTCATCTTATTTCACAATGCAAGATCTACATATCAGCAGAAAACTGGAAACCAAATGAATTTAGGACAGACCAAACTGATCTGCTTTTGTAACTTTTCCATAACCTGTCAGCCATCTGTAATGGCCATTTTCCTTACAGTTCTGCTCCTCAAACCTCTAACTCCTTTTCCCCCTGGGGATGTCTTTCATGCAACTCTTTAAACCTGCTTGTTTGCTCCTTGTTCTCTTCCTCCCTCAATTCATCCCATAGGATGCTTGGTTTGACAACATCTTCAGTATAAATCCAATACACCAATACAATCCCATTTTGGAAGACTGGAGGAATTTCCTGGTAGCTTTGTGCAATGGTTGTGTCATATATGCTTCTATTTAAAAAGTAGTTTCTTGTGCCAGATAATCTGCCACCTTCTGTGCTCTGTGTAGATCTGCCGAGGCTGCATCCTACAAACCAAACAGAGTTTGGTCAGTGTGTTTAATTCACCCTTATTTCTTTGACTATCATTTGTTTATCAGGCAAAGACTGGTCTAGACCTTAATCACAATGGATAAAATGAAATTCCTACTAATTAGGGAGATCTGAGCACTTGCTAGATCTTTTCAAAGATGAAGAGGTTAATCATTTGCAGTCAGACAGTAAGAAATGAACCTCTTGTCTCTTCCTTCATCCTCGATGCAGTTCCTCCATTTCAACATCCTTGTTACTAAATCTGAGACAATGTGTAATTATACAGAAGGAAATCTCTCTGGGGTATAGCTGAAGTTGCTTAAATTGTGCTGATTTACAAAGATGAAGGATTATTTTTTTTTCACAACTAGAAAAAAAAATTACCTTTTTTTCATAATGGCAAACAACCTCCTGCAAAGTCAACTCCTTTTCTGAAAGTCATTGCTAGTTTTATAATTTCTGAGTCATTAGATAACAGATAGAACTCCACACTTAGTGGTTTCAAATGTTTATGGTCTGCAATTCATTCTTAATGAGCTCTCTCCATGTCTTTATTCTTCTTCACACCCTCCTGCTGGGAAATGTCTTACTCTGCCTTGGCTTTTGTTAATGATTCCACAATCATTTCAGAGCCATTTCTTCTGCCTTATGTAATTCTGACACTGCATAAGAGCCTGGCTCTGCAGCCGCACAGTTGGAAATGTAACCTTTAATGTATTAATTTCTCTTGCTCAAAACAATTTAACCTCTGTCTTGGTTTTGTGATTGCTAAGTGTTCCAATTAAATGCCTCTTTCATTTTTTGTCCTGGAGGGCTTGATCTTACCAGTATTATGTTTAACATACCCTACCTAGCAAATGATGAGCACTCCAGGGTCCCCTCAAGTGTTCTTTATCAATCCATTATCTATCTCATGAGTGTCTGTCACATTTTCAAAACAACAACAACAGAAGAGATTAATTAAACTACTTTTAAACACTAAATAACAAAAACCACTACAAGTGGAAACAAATAATTACGAAGCAGGAGAAGGAGTAATCCAGGAGGAATAAATGCGCTTCCCCCCAGCCCCCTGATCAATAGTAACCCATGAATGCTATTTAAATGCTGAATCGTCCACATCAGGATGCAGCCGGGATCAGGAGTTTTAAGAATGTGAAAATTAATCACAGTAACAAAAAGTCTCTGTGTGCTTGTCTTTTTTTATTTCACCACCTGGCACTTAACAAAAAAACATGCCCAGCAAGTTCTGAGAGATTTTGAACCAGCATCCAGAAAGAAAACATCTTTTTGAACAGAAAGAGGGAGTAGGAGCAGGGGAAAGATAGAAGGATTGGGAAAATATCCAGACGGGTCGCTACCCTTATTGTTAATGGTCACTACCATTTATCATTAGTAAACGGTATCACAACAAGTTGGCTGTCGGCTGATTCAGTGGTAAAATTTCATGTTTTCTGTTTCCTCCAAATTCCTTTTTACCCTAAGTCAGACTTATTTTGACCATCACCCTTGTTACATCAGACATTAAGACATTTGTATAATGTAACTGAAAGAGTGGTAGCAAAAAACTTCAGCTGAGCCCATGCCTGTTTATTCCCAACCAATATCAAAGCGCTGCCTACATGTATCTGCACTCAAAATGCTCTGCAAGTGACTTCAGAGCAGAGGTAACAGAAGCAACAGGCTGATTTGTGTCACAGGTGCTGGGGGCCATGCTCAGGCTGTCTACAGATGGTGGATAACTGGTGCCATCACAGCTGCTGCATCCAAATTCAGGACGGCAGCAAGCACTTCCATTGACCTGCAACTCCCCAGGTCCCTCCATAGGCAGGCAAATGAAGTAACAGTAAGAATTAAGCCAGGCATCTGAGGCAGAGGGGATATGGCTTGTGGTCACCGGCGCTGTTTGCTGATGCTCGTGGCTGTAATTCCAAGTACTTCCCAGACAAATTAAATTGTTATTGGTGTGCATGCTTCACAGGCATTATCTGAGAGCATGAAAGGATACAAGTCATAAAGAATGATTTCAAGGCTAGTGCCACTTGCTCAGTCATGATTTCTTTTCCATCCATCCATCCTCAGGGGCAGTTTAAAGGCAGCCCAGTGAGTCCAATGAGCCACAAGTGCAGCCTGTCCTCCTTGCTCTTTCATAAGCACTTTCTGGAGTCCAGACACAGGAGAAATAGCTTTGGCATATTTCTTGACATTAGAGCCAAAAGTGTGCCCACCCTCCCACACAAGCAGCTGGGCTGGGCTGAGAGTAGTTATTGGTTTCTAATCCCACCTCTTGCTTGCAAACTACAAAAGCTGCACTTGAGGCCATGTGCTTTCACTCTGCACTTTTCACAGTGGAGTGTTGGTCTGAGAGCTTGATAGACCTTTGGAAGGAGCATGGGAACGTCAGACAAAGCCTTGCACTTTGCTGAATGTGCACCCACCTCTTCATCCCTGTCCCCTGCAATCTTCCGGCTGTGCTCACAGCACTGCTTTCCCTGATAGGGGAGCTGATCTTTTTTCCTATAGCTTTTGTTTTCAGCTTTCTGCTCTTTTAGTGGAACCTGTCAAGGACAAGTTCATCTCTGAAGGGCCAAATCTCATCTGCAAAACACTGCAGCTTCCACCATTGTTAAAAGAGTGCATCAAGTATTTACCATGTGGTTCATCATCATCTTTCCAGAATTCCCTTAAGTTTTTTGAAGTACTTCCTCAAAGATGATACTGCAACAAGCTTTACTGCAATGCTTCTAAGATTCTTGGAGTGAGTGATGGTCAGGCAACTGTAAGTGTCTGACTGCCTATGGCTCTACCACTGCATCATAACTGTGCTCTCAGACACAGAGACACAAAAGACACCTTTTAGTTGCCCAGACATCCTGCAGTCAGATTCCCCAAGCATCCACATGGTAAATGGGAGATATGACAAGGGACCTATGGAAGATCCAGCCAACACCAGACCTGGCAGCTGAGGAACCAGCAGGATGCCCTGGGTGTCTTGGCCCTAGATACCTTGGTTTAGGCAAATGAGCTGTGCCTGAAGTATCTTGAGCTCCTTAAAGGAATGATGAAACTTTTCATGTGCAGGGCAGCCATTATCTGAAATGCCACAATCTGGCAGTAACAAAGGAAAGCACTGCTGTGAGCTGGCAGGATGGCATTCCTCCCTAGAAGTCAATATTTACAAGAAATTGCCAGATGGGTGTGCAGATCTTCCTCATCCCCAGACTAATCAAGAGCCAAAGGAAGCAGGTCAATGTTTGTAATGTTCAGCTCTCCCCTATTGCTTTATGTCCATATTTCCACATACTGAGGAGACCTTTTCAGTAGTAATGAGATCTCAGCATCCTTTTCAATTACATTGTGGCCACAGAAAGCTGTTGAATAAATGCATTTTTATTTTCAGACTTGCAATTTTTACCTGTATTTATCACAACAGCTCCTTCAATCACAGTCATGAGGTTTGGTTTTAGTAATTATCTGCTACAACAGCGTCTCACTTACTTGCTTCTTGCTTAAAAAGCAAAACCCTGTCTGCTCACAGACACTTAGCACTTTAGGAAGAGACTGGTAATTTGTAGAGTGATGTTTTACATTTATGGATTTTATACATTGGCAAGCTCAACCCATGGTGGGCAATTTTTGGTAAAACTGAAATGACAAATGTTGCCCCCCTTCAAAAATAGCATGTGATTTACTCACAAAAGCATAGTTAAACATGAATTGGAAATCATCTAGGAACAAGTAAGATCTCTAGGAAGACTTTTGAGATTGGATTCTACAGATGATATGACCTTCACCATGGGGCTTCTTGTTAAGTCCTGTATTCCTACATCCCTTGGCACAACTGCACCTTGCTCCTAGCTGGAATCTCTGAGCATGAGATAAAATAAAAATTAATTAAAAAAAATCACATGGCTGGTTTGGGTAAAAGTCACACATTACAAATTATACTGAAACAATTATTTGCCAGTGGTTTGGAAATCAATGCTTGTTTAAAATATATTGATAATAATAATTTAAACTCTTCATTACCATCATTTAAGCCATTATCTTTTTTTTCTGCCTGTAACGTTGCATACTATGAGAAGTAAATTAAGTGAACTCTTGAGGCATCCTCTAACTTTGAATAGGTTTTATGATTCTTTGAAAATATACCAGCTATATTTCATTTCTCTTGAGGATTCTACTCTTGAGAAAATGGTTAAAAATTTTCCAACATAATTGGGCTTTCACTGGAAAATTAGGAGTTCATTTAAATAATTTATTTCACATAAAGTGTCTTTTTATGTAGAAATTTTCAACTTTACATTGTAAATGCAAGAACTTCAAACCTGAGAACTTCAATTTCCAACACAAACTAAAATAATTTAGTTTAACAATAGAACATCTTTGAAAAAAGCCTGTCCATTTTCAATTTTAAATGAACAAAAACCAAATTGTATATGGGCAAAATGCTATTTTCTAATAGTTCTAGAGCTGACCTCTCTAGTGAAGTTAATGGACCAGATCATAAGGTATTTATTCAAAATTCTCTTAGGAATTTCTCCAGTTTTACACATGCAAATGCCAAGTATCCGAATACTGAGTGGATGAAGCTCTGAATATTACTTTCTGGAAACAGTAGTTGTTCAACGTTTATCAGCCTATGTAACAAACTTCTTCACCCATGGCTGACTATCATGAGATGATAAATGCTCATGCAGGTTTTCTCAAGCTATGGGATGGAATAATACTGCAAGGCACATTTTTTTTCCTGTGAAATAGTCTTCTCACAGAACTATGCTAAAGCTGAGCTACTCATTCTATATACAAGAGAACTGCACAGGCGATATTTCTGCTTTTGCTGATCCAGCAAGAAAGACAAGCAAAATGGCTCTCCTGGGTTAGTATCTGTCCAAAAGCAGCAGGCAATGTAAGGATAGGTCTCCTGTGCTTTGAGAAAGGAAGTTTCTGCTGGAGCTTGTATGCTACAGCCAAAGTTAATTAAGAGTCCAAAATCAACTTAGAAAATTAATAGCATGATTTTTTTTTAAGCTTAGCTCTGCAGAAAAATCTCTAATATATCTGCAATATTTTGTACAAACAAATATACACGGATGCAAGACAAGACATTATAACTTCAATAAAACTGTCACTGCCCAGCAGTTACTAAGATCATGATTGGTACCTATCACAATGGATCAACACGCTCAGATAGCAATGACAACAAGGAGCTGCCATACAGAAACCCATAGATGGGCGTGCAACAGAAAGGAAAATTCTGTGGAAATTCAGACACTTTTCTCTGCTAGCTGTATGTTCTTAGATTGTCTTTTCAAATGCTCACATGCTAAAAATGAAAACAACTGTCCAGTTCCTGAAGAGCGCTGGCAGAAAGGTGCTCTGTAGAAGAGAGGATTGACTTTGTGATTGTCACCTACAGCATTGTCCACAAGCAACATAAAGCAAATCTGTACTCACACAGTAGTAGGCCATGGGAGTGGAACCACGGACCTCAGTTTTAGTCTTTTGCCACACTGCTACTCACTCCAGATAACAGTCAGACTCTCAAGCAGGGAACAGTGGGTGTCTGTTGGGAGGCACATGGACTCAGAGCCACACCATGCACATCACCGTTCCATCCCTGCTTTTTCCCAATTTCCCTCCGCCAACAAGTTTCCAAAAGAGCAAGATCAGTTCAGCTGCCTTAATAGGAAAGCAACAGTACTATAGAGCCTGACTGCTGTACTCAAAAATTAAAAGATCCAACTCTATGGGTCTTGTCAGTAGCCCTTTCTCAACCAAGAGACCCCACCTCCTCTCTCACTATGTGACCACAGGCTAGGGTTTCTCTGGTATAGTGCTGTGTTGAAGGCTGGTTGATGTACCACTCTGGGCACATCACAACATCTGTGTAATAATAATGGTGTTTTCTTGCAGAAGTTCATTGTACAACACATGCCATTGGGTTCAACATTTCCCCTCCTCCCAGCACTTAACAGGGAGCATTTAAGATAATATCAGAAAGTTGCTAAAGAAAGTTTGAAATAAGTAGATGTTGTAATCTGGCAACCAATTTCAGTCTTTTTGTGCAATGATAGATTTAATAATTTATAAATCAGTGGCATGAACAAAGCAAGAACCAAAACAGAACTACCCATTTCAAAAGTGTAAAGACAGTTAACCTTTAAACAGATGGATAATTCCAGACAGCACTGTAAAATTAATAGAGCCTAAACTGTAGGTCTCAAAGCTGCAGAATACATCTTGGGAGACCATGTTTTTGAGATCATCATAAATCAATTTTTTTCTTATCAGTCCCTTATGCATAAATCGACTACAAGGCCTGCTAGGTTATGAATATGTATGTCATGACATGACAACTGATCCAGTGCTCCAGTATCAAAAGTCTTGTGATCTTATTGCTAATACTGAACCATCAGCTTCTTCACATTATACAGAAACAGTCACAACAACAGTATGAAGGCTGGACTGGGAAAAGGTAAGATGAGGAGATTTTCTGCAGGGAGTATTTTAGTGAATGAAAGCATGGAATCTCTTAAAGAATTCCTTTTCCATCTTTGCATTAATTGCAATTCTTTTCCTCATTAAATCATGTCTTTTCAGAGACATTTTAGTTTCTCCAACTAAAATCTTCCAGCTTTAGGAAGGAGCAGAATGCAAAATGTGAACTACTAGGAACTTGATGGCTTTTCATGTCTTCATGAACACACATACTCTAGCCATACAAAATAACAAATCCGACCACACTCCAGGACAGTATAAACACAAACCCTACAAAGACAAACTTACACCTACCAGCAACAAAAATTATCAGAAAACATATTGCTTAATTGCCTTAAAAAGCACTATTGAAAACGTATTTCATAACAGGGTACATTTATAAATACAGGATATGATCAAAAACCAAATGAGAATGAGGGTTGGGATGGAAGTGAAACTCAAAGACTGATGTTACATAGCTGCCAGGCTCAGATATGCCAGTCCCTGAGAGACACTTTCATTAGCAATAGGGAAGATGCTGGCTGTGGAATAAACATGAAACTTGATCTGATGATCTCTTGCCTTGATACCACATAGACCGCTACTAATTATGAAGCTGCCTGACAAGCAAATAGAGCTCCATATTTATAACAAGAGACAAAATCAGCCAATTTGTCATTTTAATGCCTGATATAACTTTGAATTTTCTATAAAAGCAGCAAGGAAATGAGGACCAGAGTTTACAGTTAAAAAAATAGAGGGGAACATATTTCTCTGGATTCCCAAAGGTCTTTGAATTTTTCCCTCATCGCGCAATACTCCTTCACTCTGGCCTCTGCAGAGATTACTTTTTACTCCTTTAATCACAGAGACATGGAAAGTCTCACTCACAGTAACAACAAGACAGGGCAACCCAGTGAAACCTGCTGTAAAACCAGTATAAAGTGACAATGAACTGGTATCGTCCGGCATGAAGTCCTCACTTTCATTTGCTCCCATCCTCGGTAGGCAATGGAACTTTATGTGAACAAAGGCAAATAAAGGACATGGAACCAGGAGATGTGTCCTCACTTGAATATTAAACAAATGGGTATCAGCCAGCAACAAATGGGGGGGTTTCAGTCCTCCTTGATTTCACAAAAACAGAGGTAACATGTACAGAAGCCATACTAGAGGTGACTTGCTCACTTTACACACAAAAAACTTATTTGAACAGACACATGCTGAACAGAATATACAACATAAAGCTTCTAAGCTATATGTGACCCATTTTTGCAGATATCTACTGCCTGTGAGTGCTCAGTATCACATTAACATAAATGCCATTAAGTTTTGGCCCTGTATCATCTTTATTTTTTATAGATACATAATTATTGAGAAGAGGTTGTTAACTTTTTATAGACTTTAAATATAGTCTCTCTATCTCACTTTGTTTAAGGATTCACCCAGCAGAACAATTGTGTTGCTGCCACATTGCTCTACTTTACAGAAAAATATGCTTCTGCTTCATGGAGTGAGGAGGGATCCACTGTAACCTTTCAGGTGTACAGGCAGTGGGTACACACAGCAATTGATACTGACTCATCGCAGGCAAGGCATGGGCATAGCCAACACTTTAATTTAAGAAAGCTTGGCGCCTACTTTTAATGTATGTTATAACCTCAATAGTTCTGCAACATCATAAAAATTAATAAAGAGCAATGTCCCATGTCTAGAAACAGAAATGATTTCTACTGGAATTTATGTATTCAGTGTAATTAATTCTAATTTTTAGCCTTTTTTAAGGAGGAAAGAGTCACTCAGTTCCTCCAGAAGAAGACATTTTAAAAGTTTTTTTTTTTTAGTTTTGAAAAAAATTGAATTTGCAGTTCCATCTGATGATGGGACAGAGCAGAACTTTGAAGACTGTCTAAGTACATTTTAATCTCATTATTTTATTTTGAGTGCTCAAAAGAGACACTCCACATAACCTTTCATATGTCCAAAAGATGAAATAAGGTCTCAACTACTATCTGTTTGATGTTTTAAAACTTTTCCCACAAAATAGGGGAGAATGACATTTAGTCCATATTGTGCACAGAGAAGTTTACCTGATCTTTCCATCTTGATATGGCCAGAAAATCCTTCTGGGGGGGAAACCAACCTAACAGATGCTTATAAAATAACTATTTTAGAAGCTACTTCAAAAAATTGCAGTGTTTGACTTGCCACCACCTCCCCAAAACTATTATTTTTCCTGCTGCATTTAGTAGCTGAAATACCTCAGTGTTTTCACTGAGCATTACCATGTTTACAATAAAAAGAAAGCCCTATGGGAGTCTCATTTGATTTCATTGCACTGTTTATAAATTAACAAGAAATGGAGACTGTTCTGAGTGGCAGAGACAAAGAGGAGATACATACACACTGGGAATTCAGTAATGGCAAAAACAAAATCATCTTTGATGATAAACAAATCCCTGACCAGAGACCACTGGTTCAGCTAAGGCCTCTGTTATCCAAGGCATAATGAAGGGTCACGATGTGGTGTTTAAAACCTCAGGGCTGCTACAGACAATGACTGAGGTTAAATCTTGCTGATGAAATCCCAATTCATTGATTGAACTTTTTATTGCTATCTGTGGAAGTGACTGGAAGCAGTAGTGAGCTGTAACTTCAAAGTACTGTGTTCTCATTGGTTTTGTAATGCTGTATTTTAACTGTTCAATCAATGTTGCAAAGGCAATATAGCAATATTGACCCAAGTGATTAGAAATACCATTGCTTAGCCAATGCACTGGTCTTAGTGAAACGTGGAGGCCTATGAAGAGGGAAAAGCCTCAGGGCATGAAAACTAAGCCATATTTGCTAATACTTGAGCATCTTCTGAGGAGCTCCACTGGGCAGCACCACGACAGCAGCATTTTGTTAACCTGTGCTTTTCACCCAGCCACCTGATACATAAATCTCCTTTTGAGGGAACATTTAAGGAGGCTGCTGGCTATGCACCGTGTCCCCAAGTACCAAAGACTTTAATATTTTTTTACTTAAGACTCTGATAAAGTGGTCTCATGCCCTCAATTTGTGAGGGTTTTGTGATTCAAAAAACCCTCTCAAAATTTTCTGATATTTCCATTAATCCTGAAACACAAGTTAACTTTCTTCTTAAGTATATTTACCTGAGCAACAGCTACAACTCCTCACAGAGCCATCAGAAGAGATGTGCTCTTCACCTGAGCACGTGCTGAAGTGCTCTCTTCGATTGGGGTATGAATGTTGAAAAAACGCAATTATATAAGACCTAGCTGCAAGTCTTTCCATAGCAATAGGGTTTGTACTATTACTTTCATTAACAGTCACAGATTTCAATTGACTTTAATCCTCCCAGAGCTTCAGCATATTGAAGAATTAGAAGGTTAATGTAAATGTTTGGTTCGAAACAGAACTGAGAAATTCGTGGTGAATTATTTATTCAGCTAATTTAGCCTTCTTTTCTGTTAATGAATTCTTTGCTTTTTTTATATATGCATTTGTTATTCTGACTTGTTTCACAAAAGCTTTGTGTGAATATGTTTCAGCTGGTGGTTTGTGCACAAGCTAACTCCAAAGACTCTCTTCCCCTCCTAGCTACTTGTGATTACAGCTGATGAACTGGTCACCTGAGGCTCCTGGTGTTACTGCTGTCCCCGTTGTGACCAGTGCTTTTCAAGTAGGCATGTGGGAGCTCGTGTAGAGAGGAACGGGGGCTGCATAATAGGACTAAGATTTAGGGACAGGTAATGCAGCTGCCCTTACCTTGCTTTCTGGTCAACCGGTGCGCAGTCCTATCTTAGTTTCAGAACTGGTCAGGGTAGGCTACACCTTCATAAGTAAAACAATTTTTCAAGCATGCTACCTTGGCCACAATGCTGTTGCTGCATTTCAACAAATTAAAGGATATGAGCAGAGATCCAGCTGCTCAAAAGCTACAAATATAAAGTAATTTAAAAGCCTTAGACAGAGGCAGAGAGGCAAGAATTTCTGATAAAGACACAGCTGCAAACAGCTTCGAGCCTTGCAATAACACAAGGAATGTGTATCAATTTCTGTCGCTGCAAACATCGACTGCTGAAACTTAATACCAACCTCCCCTTCTTGGTGATGAAGAGATGACATTTCCATTTTATTGATCTCACAGAGATGCAGTACAGGTGGTGTCAAAGGGAGCTGAGCACAGGGGCACCACAGCCCATGTCCATGTGCAACAGATGTGTCCTGAGCCCACTATGTGGTTTGGTCCCCAGGAAGCTGGGAAAAGGCAAATCTCTCAGAGGGCTACACATGCAGCTAAAGAGGAGAAACAAGATTCCAGTGGAAAAATGAACTTAACTATAAGATCATTTGTGGTTCTCACCATGTAGAAGAGCTTTATATTCAAATATATCATAGAATCGGAATGGTTTGGGTTGGAAGGGACCTAGGGTTGGAAGGTCATCTAGACCAAACCCCCTGCCATGGGCAAGGACATGTTCAGCTAGATCAGGTTGCTCAGAGCCCTGTCCAACCAGACCAAGTTTTTTGGATTCTTTTGCACCCTGGCCTTGAATGTTTCCAGGGATGGGGCATCAACCACTTCTCTGGACAATCTGTTCTAGTGCCTCACCACCCTCATAGTCAAGAAGTTCTTCCTAATACCTAATCTAAACCTGCCCTCTTTCAGCTTAAAGCCATTCCCTCTTGTCTTATCACTATCTACCATTGTAAAAAGTCCCTCCCCATCTTGTAGGCCCCTTTAGGTACTGAAAGGCTGCTATAAGGTGTCCCCAGAGTCTTCTCCAAGCTGAACAATCCAAACTCTTTCAGCCTTTCTTCATAGGAGAGATGTTCACATATTTGTATTTAATGTTTATGGCAGAGTACATCACAGTAACATATCTTAGGAAAAGTTGCAGCAGATGAGCTTCTTTGGCCTTTACGAAAAGACAAAACACGAAAATATCTTTTAACAGGTAATGAGTGCAGATGAACTTTAATGCAGGGCAAAGTAAAATTACTATCAGAGTGCTCACTGCTTGCTCTTCAAAGGACACATTCAGAGGCCTCAATTATTCAGATATTCTGATTTTCAGCAATAGAAAGTGTTGGGCTTGTCCTAGTGGTTAATTGCAAGGTCCAACAGGTCATACTTTACGCACTTTTTTAATTGCATCAAAATATTTGTAACATATATGGAATCAAAGTTGCTGGCATTGTTATTTTTTACTTTTTTCATACAAGTTAATGATGTGTGAATAAAAGTGCTTCAGTGTTTTTAACACTGTCCAAGTCATGAAACAGAACACAAAAATATTTTTGGCATTTAAATTGAGGAAGGACAAGGAGCTGTTCATAAACATGTGCCTTTAATTTTGCTTCTGTCATCCACTCCCCTTACACTTTGCAAGGTGATTTTATTCATAGAGTTAAATTGTGTAAAGGCACACAATGAAATATTGCAGGGTGGAGGTGACTGATATGGATTTCTTATGTTTGGTTCCTTCTTCAAGATGTATCTGCATTGCTCCTGTCTGAGTCCTCACTGAGCTCCTGTCAAGCTAAAGGCCCAAAGGCCTACACAAGGAAGAAGGTAAAGATGGAAGCATATCCCACAGACAAAATTTAATCATGGAGTATTTTTCACTGGAAAATTTTGACTCTATCCAAAAGAGAAAAATTTTGGTTATCTTCACAAAAAGAAAACACATGAAATTCTCATTTTATAGTGAAGAAAATGATTATTTTAAGTCAAATGAAATGTTTTACTTGGCCACAAATTAAATTCTTCAGGTTTTTTTTTCATTTGCCTAGGAAAAAAAAAGGTTGCTTCAGATCAAAAAGAAAGACTGTTTCCCTCCAATATTTCAATGCAGCCAGTCAACTGAAAAGTCAGTTATATGCATAGCTTTAGATAAAAGTAGCAACTTTTGGCTTTGCTGAGCTACAGAATGAAAAATGAGAGAGATTTCATTTTTCCCGCATCCAGGCAGGAAACAGCAATGTGATTTTCCACTCCTTTAGCTGGGTCTTCTGACTAGGCAGAGAAATACTCTCACATAAGCTGTGGCAGAACAGCATCCCACGGAAGTGACCTGCTTTCAGAAGGCCCCATCAGACCAGCAGATCATCTGCTGGAAGGGAAAGGAGGAACAGGACATGGGGAGACAGCGACAGAAACAGGCAAATGAAGACCAAGTGGATGGAGTGTCCATAGGGAGAACAACAGCAGGGGATGTGAGCCCAGCAGCAGGAGAGGCAATTGTTCGAGATGGCCAGCATATGACAAATCCCAGCATCAGCTACTTTACTGTTTCCTGCACCACACTAATTCCAGTGGGGTACTGTCATCCTTGCCTTGCTGGCGCCTCCTCCAACCACTGCAGGTGGGCGAGCTATCAAGCAATGCAGGGGCTCTGGCCCTGCAAGGAAGTGAATGTACAAGGAGTCCTTATCACCACCACTTGTGTGGACCCAGGCAGTAGCAATAGGAGAGAAGTTGTGATACAAAAATGGGTACTGGCAGCACCTTGAACCCACTCCCAGAGAAAACTTGATCCTCTATGCGAGATGTGGTATGCTAGATCCTGGCATCTAAGCAGATTTCTAGGTTGCATCTACTGCTGGCTTTTTTTATCATGTGACTTTTCTTGTCATTATATTAGCTATGAATAGCTAATAGTAGAATAGGGCTTTAACAGTCAGAGTGCTGGAAAGTGGTTTGGATTCCTGAAAGCTAGCCAGGGGAGGAAAGATGCTAATGAGCACAGGAGATATTAGGAATAAGGCTCTTGCTTGTCCATGGAGACATCTATCTGTTTGGGACAGTGCATTCCATACTGCTGACCACCGGCTCAACTAGAACTGTGTGATAATAGAGTGGCATCCCTTTCAATGGACACGTATTTTTGCCTGGGTAGAAGCAAATTGTGGACACTTGGGAGCCAATTGCCACTTCAGCCAGCTGCTGTTCATGGCTTCTACAACTTCAGGAGTATTGGCAATCAGAAATAATTTTAAGGTACTATCTGTTAACTTGTCAATATCAAATTTCCTAGATGTAGACGTGGCCTGAATTAACTTAGTCCTGAGCTGGCACATCCTCCCTTATCTCTGTGCCATGATATAGGCAGTTGCCACAGCTTCTCCAAGATGTCCACTCTTATGCAATATCCAGAGTAATTTCCAGTCCACACATGTCTGCACACCTTGCTTTGTGTGATTTATCCTGATTCAGAAACACCAGTCCAAAGCCAGAAAATCCGCTGGAGTGCACAGCTGTAGCTGTGGCCCAGGGCAGCTCTTTCCATGCACTCTCCACTACATACCTCCTCACTGCAGCAGGCTGCCCCCACCTCCTGATCACAAGCCATGCCCTCATCACAAGAAATGCCCTCCACCTCTGACACCATCCTGTACACTCCGCTTCCATGCAGACAGCAATTGTGGGAGCTCACCCCACCAGCTGGACATTTGTTTTGGGTAGGCAGAAGCAAGGAGGAGACATGGTAGGCATGTCATCAGGTGGGCAAGCCGGCAGTGTGGAGCTTTCCTGCACCTCAACCCAGAGAAGTCAGGCAGATGCCCCCACAGCATACTGTAAAATACCCCCAGGGACACTCCTGCTCTTGCCACCTGAAGACCATCAGGTTACACCCTCGATAAACTCAAGTGCCCTGGTGGCTTGAATGGGAACCAAGTGCAGTTCAGCGAACCAAGTGCAGTTCAGCATCCATGCCCAGGATAACTCTGCAGGGAATATATTTTGTTTTGAAGGTCCTGACAGAAACCATAAGGCCCCGCTCTACCTCAGAGTATCTTCCCAGTGGCTGCAACTGTTTTCCTCAATGTTCAAAGCTATCTTGGTTTTCCTTAACACCTCTCTAGAAGCATGAAAAGAAGGACCTCCCAGCCTTGAAACCCGAGTGGAGAAGACAAGACTGTTTCAGGCTGTGTTATGCTTCCTCAGAAATCCAAATCCCTGAAGGGGTGATTTTTTAACCAGTCAAGACTTAATTTCTGAATTATGTTGTGTAAGGTACTCAAAACATAAAAGTCTCCCTCTAATGTGCCACTACAATGAATATGTAGAGTACAATATTTGCAATAATTTATCAGGAGGCCAGTTGAGCTGATAAAGCCTGAGACAACTTATGAAAATACCTAAAAAGGAAAATTTATATTTTTTTCCAGTCATGGATATAATAAGCATATTTTCCTAGGCATGGTCTGCAATTCCTGCCTCCCTATAGAATGAATGTGTTTCCCCAGTTAAATGTACAGCACCAGCTGAAGTGAATGGGGTGTGTGTTTGCTTTGTTTTTCTTATTAAATATAGATTTGTGGTCAATCAGGAGTTGTAAAAATATTACTGAGGTGGTTACAGCCAATAATATTTTCCTTTGATAATTTTATGGCCCTGTGGTCAAAACATGAGTGTCTGGAGTGTGAAAGGAAGCAGAATCTGATTCTGCATGCCATTACCAAGTTGCCAGTAATTAAAAAACTGAAAAGTCAACAAAAAAGTGCAGTGTATTCTCACTGTAGCTGTTGCTGCAGTAGTCACAGCCAGCCACAAAGATTTGCAGGCTAAATCCTCACCACTGACACAGTTTTCCTTTCCCTTTCCCCCTTGTCCTCCCTTTATCCACGCAGTTACCGTTTTTTTCCCTGAACTAAAAGAAGCCATCACCAGAGATGAATATAATTTTATGAATATCATTTCATCTATCATATGCATCTGACTGAAACAAGGAAATACTATGCCACAACAACAAATTTCTTGGTTAACAGAACCTTTTCCTCATGCCCTTTGGAGCACCGCCTGCCCGTGTCTGCCCTTCTGCTTTCTGCTGAGCTTCTTCCCATGTCCCCACCATGCCACAGCACTGCTGGAGCTGGCAGCCACCCTCATCCCCATTCTGGGATGCTCCCACCAGAGCTACCCACTCTCCACTGCCCTGTCAATGCCCAAGCCCCATGGAGCTCATCCTGACCTTTGCCAATCTGTGATTAAGGGGACCATGCCAAGCTGATGGCATGGAAATGGATGGTGCTAGGGTCCTGCACTGGTCCTACACAATTAAAGAGCAGTTAGCAACATCTACTAGGGAAATAGCACAAAGGCTGCTCTTCTCCAGCTATGTCAGCAGAGCACAGGCAAAGAGGTGGGCTTTTGAGCTACAGAAAAGACAGAATAAAATGGGCACTGCCCCTTATGATATAGCGAAGCCAGTTCCCCTTTGTCCCCTGACTACAAAAACTGATATGCTGGAGCAGGCCAGATGTGACAAAATGCTTAGAGCTGGAGAAGCACAGTGACAGCCCAGCACCCTTCCCTTTCATTGGCTCTGTGGCCACCATGTATATAGAATTTGCAGGTTCATGCTCCAGGTTGTTAAAAATGGTTCATTTTTCTGAAATGTGGAACTCTGAAACTTCCAGAAAGAAAAATACACCTCAAAAATGACAGTTTTTTTATCCCTATAATGACTCCATGACACTGCAGCATTAGACAGAAGAAGGAATTGTCTCTTGTGAAGCACTGAGAGGCCAGATCTTACCAATATTGTTTATTTTAATCCTTTTTTGCTTCCCTACCAAGCAACAGAAACCAGTGCAGCAGAAGTGCTGACATTTCAACCAAGTCATCCTGCTGCCCTCCTCCTGACACTGCCTCAGCTTACACACACTACAGACAGACAGATGGACTCGCACCCTGGTAACTGCCTGAATGGCATAAAATTCACCTCAATCCCACAAAATGATCCTTTCTGCTAGTCTGATACTGGCCACCCCAGAGCATGGGCTTATGGGGATGGGCTCTTCCCAAAACTCCACTCAGCAGCCCCAGGATGCCCCAGCATTTTTGCCTTCTCACTGTCTGAATAGGGAAGACAAAATCCTCTTCATTCCTGTTCAACAGAAGATAGGGTATGAACAACCATTGCTAGGCAATTTGTCATTGCAATTATTAAGGACTGCATATACTTATTAGATTACATATAATACATAGCAATATGTGCATGAATACATGGTATTAAAAAGAAACAAAAGATTTTGGTCCTTCCTGAGCATCTTCATGCAGTGCCTGAACACAACATTTTGAAATACAAAAGTAAAAATTTTTTTTTCCTGGAGGAGAGGAGGAGGAAATAATTATACTCCCCCCACTTTTTTTTTTTTTTTCAGAAAGAATGTATTTAAAAAGAAAAAAAAAAGGAGACAAAAAAGCACCAGCATACCAACATCCTTTCCTCCCACACACTTTTTTCTGTTTTTACCTCTTCAGAATTTTGGTGGAAATAAAATAGAATCCAATTATAAAATTGAGAGAAAAAATTGATTTGTCAACTAAAAAAATGTGAACACTTACAGAAAATTACATAGGCATTTTCTATTTCACATTTTTCATGAAAAATGAGGACATTCTGAAGAAGTTGAAATGTTATTCTGAAGTATTTCAGTTTTGTCAGCTCACTATTTTTCAACAAATATATTTTCAGTCAAAAATTGTCAATCTCCTTTTCTTCTCAGATCCTTTTGTGACTACCTCTCACCATCTTACACCATCATCCGGCAGCTTCTGAGCACACAGCAATGATCATTTACCTGCTAACAATTTTCAGCTAATTGGGTCTTTTTCCTCCTGCACCCTATCACAAGGGCAAGGGAGGGAGCAAGACCCTCTTACTCCATCCAGCATCTCCCCTGATCACCTTTGTGGATTCTGCTTTTGCAAAGGTATTTATGGATAGGCAAAGGTGACCCGAGCCAAGGGACAGATTGCTTTCTTCAGCAATTATGGAAACACTTCTTTTGGTGGGTTTTCTTTTTGTGTGTGTGTGTGTTTTTCCTGGCATTGTTGTTATTTTTTTCTGAGGCACAAATATGGATTTATCTGGATGGGAATATGTTCCACAAATTAAATGATGTCTCATCGTGAGAGTAAGAGGGGGAGAGTGCAGTAGATTAGTTAATAGGTCTCCCATCTGCACTGTCTATGATATGATGATAAGCATACCTAGAAACGCAGGAAACGATTCACAAAAGCAATCAGATAATGAGGAATATTATTCTCAGAAGGTCCTTCCTGTGTTTGAACAGGGGGAACAAATTAAAAGCTCAGGTTGCATGGTAGCTTGGAAATAGTGCACATGGTGACTAAGACTCTTATCAGAGGCTGCACTGAAATAACATTTTCTGCTAAAGAGCTTGAAGAAATATGTTACGAAATTATTAATAATGCATTAAAATTTGCAAAAGCATGAAGGCAGTGATAGTTGAGCTGTGTACTCCCAGCATTTGAGTGGAAAGGAAGAAGTGCTTTTAAGGCACAGACAAGGAGGTGGCTTCCAGTTAAAATTGCTCACAGCATTAAAAATAGGGGTGATAATAGAGGTTTGTTACTGCTTCTGGTCGTATTGTACTGGAAAAAAACAACCATGCAACACAACATGAGAAAACAGTGCGTACATCTCCCTTTCTTGAGAAAGAGATCCAGCTCTTTCCTGGTTGCATTACAACCAGCAGCAGCAACCAGCAGCCACTGAGACACACAGCACAGCAATGGCCACCTTTGGAAATTAGCAGAGGGGAAAAGTGGTGATATCTGCTAGGAGGGGTCCTTCTCCCACCCTTTGAGCAGCCTTTCGGACAGTGTTCTGCAAAATGTCCCGTCAGTCAGGTTGCAGTTCTTGCTTTGTAAACTACCCATAAAGCAGGTCTGCCCATAAAGCAGATCTTAAGGGGCTGCTCATAGCTTGCTCCATGGTGGACAGACACTGACCACAACAGGTTGCAAATCAGACTCCCAAAGGAGTGATATGCCAAGGCTAAAATTCAGGGTTGTGAGTACACTCTCTTACTTCAGAAAATACCGCTGCTGTTCAACCGGACATTGAGGCTCCTGTTCACACTGATGTGCTGATAGTTTTTGTGTCCATCTCTGTCCAAACCAGTAGCTTCTTTCTCTAGCATTTTTTCAGTGAATTATTTATGCTTAAGATACATGTATGCTCCAGGCCCAAGAGAAACCACCTTAGAGTCAATCAGGTAGCCAGCCAGAGCTGTATGCATCTAACACTCTATTATAAAATGTGTTAGGTGTATTATTATTATTATTATTATTATTAAACGTGTATCAGGGCTTTTAGCCTCCTTTGATTTTGTGGAGAGTGGAGAACACCAATTCTCCGACACTGGCCTACACCTTTAAAAAGGTAATCTTTGTGCTTTATTAATAAACATGTAAGTATGCCACTAGTATCTTTTCCGAGCATCATTCCCTCTCATTCTTGGTGCACTCTGACATGACTCGAAAGTATGTGCTGTTTGCCAAAGATTTCTTTTTCAGTGTCATAATTCCAACCACGAGATAATATTGATTTGCAGAAAAAGGACAGGTGACCTGCCAGAAGACTGAATAACCAAATAGTGCCTTTAAATTAGACAAAAACCTTCTGCTTTCACTTCAGAAAAAAACCCCATACTGCTTCCCAGGTATGATCCAGATCTGTTATACACAACAAAGTTGCTCAGTATAAATCTTTATTTTGTGTTTCAGAAGGTATGCAATAGAAAACCCATTCTAACAATAAATGCTAGTCACCTGAGGTCTATAGCTTGTTTTGCAGCTCAGGAAAAAAAAGCCTCTGTTCACCCTTGGCCAACTGAGTTACATTTTCTGCTATTATTAATGCATTGCAAGGGTTTTTTTCATATCAATTTGAAATTATACATCTGGGAAATCCCAGTACAACGGCAGTCAATGCTTTGTTTCTCTGTGTGGCCCTTTGCAATTACTAGAATGTGCAAATATAATTTAGCGCAGGTAAAATTCAATCAGTCACCCCAAGCACAAAGAAATCTCCATCTCCCAGAAAAAAATCCAGAGAGTGTTTCCCTGCAAATGGCACAAGGGAGCTGTAAGAGTTTCTAAAACAAATTTATTAGAATATTTAAATTCAAGTTGTAATGGGAAATTTAGCTCAATAGGTGAGGTGGTGGCAGGCCGAAACCCAAGTGAGGCAGGCAGGCAGGCAGCTTTTGGGGCTGTGGGCTTGCTCAGGTTACAGCCCTGTTTCTGCTTGCAGGAGGCAATTGCAGCAGCCAGGCAGGCAGGGTACCCAAAAAGCAAACCCCAGGAGTGTAAGAGAGGGATGGGGGCACTGAGGAACAGAGGGGCTGCTGAGGAGCAAGGACAGAGGTGCAGCTCTCTTGTGGTGGCACCAGAGATGGCAGGAGATGTGGTTCTGAGTTGGGTTCCCCACACAGTCATTGACCAAGGACTCACCACCTACCCAACTGCTTGGGGGGCTGCATGCCAAGCTCGCAAAATGCAGGCCCAGGAGAACTTGAAGCTTGAGGCAAAACACGAGGAAGGGAGGCAGAGCTGGAGGCTGCCACCAGGGCAGCATGATGCTTCTGCCCACCACCTGCACAGAGAGATGACGAGCAGGCCTCCCTGGGCTGCCCCAGGGGCTGTGGTGGCCAAATCCCTGACACAGCACTGGCATGGGCAGGAATAGGGTCAGGGTTATAGCTCCACAGCTTTTATAAAATTACACCATAGAGAGGAGGTGTGGCTTTAATGAAAAAAAAAAAAATTAAGGGAAGAAGAAAATGTCAAGTTAAAGGACAGATGGATTTATGCTTCTCAAGCAACTCCAGCACCATAACGTTTTGTTTTTGTCATGCAGCAAAGGCTGCCCTTCACCTCCTGCTATGTTCAGTGTGAGCTGTGTCATCGCCTTCAAAGGAATCAGGATCAGGCCTCCAATGTGTTAATAAGCAACAAGAATTACGGAAAGAATTACATTTAATGTGAAGTCAGGCTGCCTGCGGTGATCGCACTGCACAGCCTGTCACAGATTGCTTTGTGCTGGAAACCTACGCCACAGACTGATCTGTGGATGAGACAACCACAAGACATTTCCGCTTGGCAGGAGTATGGAGGGAGGAGATGAGAGACGAGTCAGCAGCATCTAAGTGCGTATGGGGATGGCTGGAAAACTCCAGATACATGCAGGTTCGCTTCTGATGAGCTGAAAGCACTGCGTGGTGTGGAAGCAACTACCTTTGCACTTCCTGAAGGATCATGACCACCCTACCGATAAAAAAGACCTGTTCTGCTTTTATACATCTAAAATCCCGAAGTTCTGAAAGTACCTGCCTTGACATTAAGAAAATACCTTTTACAAGTATTTTGGAAAAGAAAGTATAACAGCTTTCTTTGTCACTTCCCTCTGAAAGAAGCATTACTGCCTATCTTCTAGAAGATTGAATCAGCAGAGGAAGACATTACTCCAAAATACCTTTACACATACACAAAAAGGGGTAGGGGGGTTGTGTCTAAGGAGGCTCCTGTGCTGGCTCTTTGTCCATGAGACTCATCTTGCTGAAGAGGTTCACACAATGTTTTTCTTTCATGTCCTCATAAGCCTAAAGAAAGATGTGACCACCACAAGTGGACCTGCTGCAACGTACAGCAGACCATCAGGGTACCCATTAAAGCTGGAAAGGTTCAGCCAGTGAGTGAGCAAGGCGGGATTTTGCTTATTGTGCATTGTAAAGAATAAGAAACTGTTGAATTTCACAGAAATAAAGAGTAGAGCTGAGGCATAGAGCAACTTACTCATTCTCTAAGCTGTATTTGCACCCCAATATGGTCCTTTTACCCATAACGGGAAGTAAGGTTATTTCTGTGGTCCTGCATCACCATCTTTCAGTTATTTTCCACTAGCAGGTAGCCAACACACTGTGGGAACTGGTTTACTTCACAGAATGGGCAGCTTTGAAAAACAGTCTTTATGGTCCCAAATTATGAACAATGTTTCTACAAACCTTCTGATCAGAAATGCACCTACTTTCCTACCCACTCATTTTTCTGCTGCTCTGATCTTCACCTTTGGACTCAGCCTTTGCCTCTTTTTGCTCTTACAGCAGCATTGTGCCATTTCCTAGAAGTTCCTCCCTTCTTCCATCTAAATCACTCATTTACATCCTGTTTTTATATGTTGCCCTAAACCTTTCCTTTGGACTATAACTTACAAATGACTATAAACCAACATCACTATTGTAACAGCCACTTTGAAGCTGTTGTGACCGAGTTCTCTAAATATGCATGTTAAAATCTTATGAAGTTTCAGGGGGGTGAGGGTGGGAAGTGCCATACACATCCAGGTGCTGATGACTAAATTATTTTCGATTTTTTTTTTTGTAAAAATTTCCAACTGGCCTTGGAAATAGGAAAATGTAAAAAACATGTGTACAGTTGTTTTGAAAAGCTCCCGTGTTGCTACGACCCCTGCTTACCTTATGGATTGCTTTAATTCAGGGTATGATGTTACTCCTGGCATACACTAAGTATTTGCACCCCCACCCTTAGAGAAAAAAATCAGTGTTTCCTCTGGAAGTTAAAACATCCTGAGGAAGAGAAAGAAAAGCAAGAGGATTTATCAGACAGAGCCTGACACATTGTAAAGATGCAGCATTGTTATCAGGTATCATTCTAACACACTCGCTGCTCTGCACCACTCAAAATTTTATGACCACAAAAAACAACCCACACATACATGCCAAAGTGTGACTAGCCGAAGACAGCTCTCAGCATGTTAGCTTCATTCCACTCAAGAGATAAACAAGAGATCACAAATGAAACTGCCTACACCAAACTGATGTGAGCGGTAGTGTAGGGTTTTGTCAGTGAGTCAAGACGGCTACCAAACCAAGTGCTTTCCTTTTGTGGCTTGTAGTACTTGTAAAGCCTTCCACCTAAAAGCCAATCAAATAAGACACCAAGTCACTTAGTTGCCACCTAGAGACACATAGCAAAATCAGTCACTGTATGAACAGTTGATGCAAATATTTTGTTCACAGTTAATTCAGAACGAATAACACAGAATCATATGGTTATTTCTGTGCCCAGGTACAGCAAGATCTATAATGCATAAAATTGATGTTAAATGCATAAAATCTCCTGCTTGGAGCATCAAAATATAGTCATGGCCTTGAATGCTGATGTTAAACCTGAAACATATTCCACATACCACATGGACTGCAGCTAAAATTAACAGCTTTCCATTGCAACTGCTACATTGCTGTAATTGGGCAGACACTGGCTGGGGATTTCTTCAGAGACCTATTTTTCAATTAAAGTTTAATTTTCAAGTAAAAGGGTTTATACAGAATGAGATGGTGTGTGCACCTCGTTGTTGCACTGTCTCAGAGCATGCGATTTCTGGGTTTATTATGTCCAGAACAGTGTAGGGCAGCAAAGCAAAAGCAAAAAGAAATAGAGGCAGGATGATGCTTTTCAAAATCCTTTCCAGGTTCAGGATAAAACAGCTATCCTGGTCAGCAATTGCAGGTGCAGGTCAGGCTTGGCCAGTGCACCATGAGTTGGCTCAATAAGGAGAAATGCATTCAGTATTATTTTTTTCCTGAGTGAAGACAAATGGGAAGAAAAACCACCAAGAAAACAAGAGAGGTGTTAGTCAAGGAAACTGAGAATTGCTCTTCTAGCAGGTCAGTAGTTACAGCACGGGTTTAGGCTCCCTAACTGCTCACTACCTAATTCCTTTACTACTACTATACATCTGCCTGGGGCTAGTGAAAGGAATAACCCCACAAGGTAAGCAAACCCCAGTAGTTCTGTGAATCCCTGCCGTAACTCCTGCCACTCCTGCACCCCCCATGCCTGCAGGCACCTCTACGTGTCCCTTTGGTGCAGTTCAGGTGCATGCAGGAAAACAACTCTCCTCTCTGGGTTCAGACAGCCGCTGCTAAGCATTGCAGGGCAAATCCATTACTGCTTCTTGGTCTTAAACAGTTAAACCAGCTGGATTTTGAGACCTAGGAAATGAGGAGGATGAGATAACTACATTTTCAAGAACATTTGTTTTGAATCCAAAGCATTTCCCCAAGTGTATTAATATGAATTACCAGGAGATTGTGTGAGGATTTATATGTGTAGTATTCCAAGAGAAAAGAAAAAAGAGCCTGAGCAGGAATAGTCAGTTTTAAATTAAGATAAATTACTCCAAGTTTCTTTTTTAAAATATACGCGTGTCCATTGTTTACGATTGTAGAGTTCAAAATGCTGAATGTGTCTGCTGAGAGGATATACACCTCCTTCGCAAAACTCTGCTCTAGTTATTTGAAACACAGCCTGATAACAAACACTACAAGGAAAAGAAAGGGGAGGGGGAGAAAAGGAAAGAGAGAAAGTGATGGAGAAAGAGACGGAGTAGGAATACACAGCATTATTGACAAGTGCTAATCTTTTTGGGGGGGGGGGGTCGAAACTTTTAGGCATCAACCAGAAATTAAATTTTGCCAAGATGTACCAGAATATAGTCCCTCTTCATTTGCATAATCAAATAAAAGGTAAGATTCAGCAGCATGAATACTTGGCCTACCAGCAAGTTGTTTGTTTCTTAGAAATAGAGAATCAAGATTTCCCTAGCAAGTTAGCTCTTTCTCATACAGTTCATATTATACATGACAGAGGCAGGAGATATAAAATTTGCTACAATATATTAGTTTGATAACATTGTAGAGGGTTTCTCATCAAAATACAGAGATGTGGAATTATAGTTCCAAGGCCTAATTTAATAACAAAGTATGCTGTTGTTAAAATCATTTTTTGCCTGCTCTCTATAAGCAATGTGTGCATTGTATCAAGAATCTGGGAAGAAAAATTGAAGAATTATGCAGACAAATACTGGTATGTGGCCAGAGCTTAGGAAATCATGTAGCTGCCTCTCAGTGTCCTTATTGCCCATAAAAGAACACTTCACACGGTCAACAGCTCAAATTTATGTGGACCCTTAGGGGTAAATTTTCAGTACAGTGAATAGGAACTCACACATGCAATCGCGTTATTGTTAATGGGAGTTCTGTGGCTACTTCTTCCACTCAGCGCTAAAAATGGTGTCCCTTGGTGTAGAAAGCTATCTACAGACCACTCTGGCTCCCACTCTTCATCTCTGCCAGCAGTCCCAAAGGAGCAATGCAGAGTGGCCCATAAAACCACTTGCGTCTTCTCCTCCCGTCATGTCGTTGACACAACCGCTGAGAGGGTATGTCCCTCCCCCTGCCATAAGGACTGCAGGATGGGAAGTACAATACCCGTGATGCTCTTGCACTTCCTCCATTGCTGACTGCAGGTGAATCTTCCCAAGACTACTTCTCTTCCTGCCCAGGAACCTGCCACTGTCTCTGCTGTTGATTTAAGTGCTGGAGCCCTTCCAGCGGGTGTAGCATGTCTTTGTGCCCCCCTTTTCCCTTGGACGTAACCAACACAAGGGAAAGTCTTGCGTTTACTGATTTTGCTGATCATCAATTTTTTTTTTCTTAGGACTGTTTTCTGCTCTTAAACTCATGGTATTTCTCTAGTGATACATCTAAATAATCATCTGGTCATGACTTCAGTGTAATGAACTAAGACTGGTGCAGGAGCATTATGAATTGAAACAACAATTTGAAAATAGGTAACCAACAAAAGCTTACCAGTAATTATGAGACTTTGCAAAAGAGGATTGATTTTCTTTACTGTAACTAAGTTTTAGGGTGACATCCTATTTTATTAACAAGACTGAGAGCTAGAATCTTCCCCTACATGTGTTTCTTCCCTAATCACTTGGCTACAGGCACTGGGACACGAATAACGACAGCAGGTATTGCAAAATTTGCAATGAAATTGTGACTGTCAACAAAATCAGAAGTTGCTGTGCACTGACAAGCTGCTTTGCTCTGATAGCTTGAACATCCACAAGAACTTTGAGGCTGTTGATCATACACCATCCATATTACTACATCCCCATGCTTGGTTACAAGTCTGGATGTGCAGCTCTCCTCTATGGCTGTACCCAGATAAAAAGAACCTGTCTCTACCACATCCTGACCTGAAGTGTAGTTGAGAGGGTCCCAGTGCACAGGTTCCTGAGGGGTGTAGTTGAAATCCACTTGTGCTAAGCTGATGGTTAATGTATTTCCAACCATGAAGTCAGGTGTTCTGTTCTGGTTTCAGAGGTCCATGAAGTGGAGCAGTGGTCTCTCTATACTTGCGCAAAATACCACACAGCATTTTAAAAAATATATATATCGTCAACATCTAGCCAATGATATTACTATTTGTCGGTCAAGAAATGCAAAAAACAGCAATACCAAAGGTCTCCTCTCAACAGTGGTTGGACTTCATTTGTGAATGGAATGCATCCATGGAGAGGAAGCATAATGCACTACATGCAGATGTGAGTACACAGACACTCTTTTCTGTGAAATAATGAGAACCCACATAATATCAAGAAAGTCTCACTTGGAGGAAAACACATGGCCAAGGAGGTAATGATGTTGTAGATAATTTTTGTAGGATCATCATTCTAACCTGTACCACAGACCTCCAGCTGGATGGAGGAAGAGCTTCATGATCAAGCCTTCTGTCTGTTTTTTGCAGCACTGGCTACAGATAAGGTACCAATTTTATTTGCCACTGTTTAATTTCTTTCTTTTTAATTAGATGGGTTAGGTACTCAGAATCATGTTTGGGATTGGTTTCACAGCCCATCATATTTCTTAAACTATGATAGGACAATTGGCCATTAATTCAAAGCAGCGCTAATAATGGTCGCCACAGTTACTAGGAGAAACAAATGGGAAGGCTATAGAAAGACTTCTCCACTTTTAACCCCCTTAATACAAATTTAGACTGAAGTCAGACAAACAAAAAACTCAATGTCTCAATTATACTTTGTTTAATTGCATGATTCCCTTTTGGCCTATATTATTGATCAGTCCCCAGCATACAAGGGGAAAAAAATGGTAGACTGGAGGAAGTGGGGGCAGAAATTATCTAGGAACACATACATCCCTTCCATGCCATGCCTTACCATAAACCTTCCAAATGACCACCAAAGGAGGCTGCCCAGTCATTCCCTGAGCAAGCCCATGCATTGAGGAGCCTGCAAGCTGCTATCTTCCTGCCAAGCTGACCTTGGTGATGAACTGTACTAGCATCTTGTACCATGCAGAGAGAGTAGACTGGGGCAGATGATAACGGGGCTCATGGGGGTGGGGTGGGGGGGAGAGTTGCCTGTCTCACAACACAAGCCTTGAATATTCTGTGATTTTGTTCTTGGAAGTAATCTCACCCACCTTCTCCCCTCTCTCCCTCCCTCCTTCATTTTCTTCTTTGACATGCAGCCCTGCTCTGGTATACTACCTGAGTGGGAATTGCCTGCAGGTCCTGATGTAATAGCTGTGCCATATGGTCCCTTCACACAGTGGGAAGGTGGAAAAATCCAGAAGGAAAAAAAAAAACAGCAACGCTGGAAAACTTTATGTAGCAGCTCAACAGAACTACAGCTGTGGCCACAAACAGAGGCAACAACTGGAATATTACGCATGATGCATAGGGCACGGCAACAGCACACAGCCTCCCCAGAATGCAGCTGAGCTTTATGTCCCATTTAACTGAGAAACCTCCCCGCGCACCGTAAAGCTCCATTAAAGCACATAAGCAGGTGTGGCAACCCCGGTGTTTTCCATGGTAGATCACTCAGCTCCTCTTGCCTCCAAAGTACCCTCCGCTGCCTGCCTTTCTCCAGGTGTCTGCAGAGGAACCTAATGAGACTGATTGGGACATGCTGATCAGCTTTCATTATAAGCTGGTCTCTAGCAGTCTGATTAATCAAAATAATGGTATGTGCTGTGCATCTATTTTATGGCTATACACAGTTTTGCTTTCAAAACTAAAATAAGACACCTGTTTTCCCCACCCTGTCTTGCTGAGTAGTCCCTTTAAGAGCATAACCTTATTATCAAATATATGATATACCATCAGAGCTGAGGAGCTTCATACACACATAAATATCGCTCTTCCAGTTTGTGCTTTTTATACTAGCAGAAGAATCTAATGGAAATAAATTCAGTCCATGGGTCAATTACAGGCTTATTTTCATATTTATGGACTTAATACTTTCACACACAAAAAGATTCTAATGATAGCCTAAGGCACGGAGTAATCAAAACAACAGCTATTGAAAGGGAAAGAACCAAAGAAAAGTACCACTTTGAAATTCTACCCCTATCTCCTGATATTGTTACATACACTACATAAAAAATGCTTTTTCACAAATGAGTATGATTTTTACCTACTTACCGTCAGCGTAACGTTAAAAAGAAACCAAAGGCAAGAGTTGTTACTGCAACAAAAGCCACACTTTTTCCACCTCCAAATTCAAGAAATTAACTCTTTGATGTGAACAATCAAATCTCCTCCTTTCTTTTCTTCCTCCTTGTCCTTGTGTCGGTTAGCAAAGAGGCAGGATATCATGTTTCCTTCACAGATCAGGGATGTCCACATGCTCTGCAGTGACTGAAGGGTCCTGGAGTCATTGCTCCCCTCAGGAGAGATGGTAGGTGTCCATTCCTCACTGAATGGCTGCATGTGCCTCTGGAGGCTTCACCACTGCTTTAAGGAAGGGGGAGAGGGAAAGACTAGCTCTAGTTTACTCTGTAGAGCTGCCAGGATAGGTAGCAGAGAGGTATGGACTTTAGTGAGGCTAAAGGAGCTGCTGCCCTGCACTGCCCTGCCCTGCCCTGCTCTGTGGAGGGGCCACTTCTCCCCTGATGCTGGCCATGGGCACACAGGAGACATCCCTTCCCTTCTGTTATCACTTGAAGCAGCCCACTCCAAGAAAATTCAGAAATTTCTTCTTAAGCATCAGCAGGGCATATAGGTATTTGTCATCCGAGCTTGTTTTCATGTATATTTTATGTACGAAGCAAGGATGTGTGAGGAAGGAAGGGAACATGTTTAAGCTTTCAATGCCAACTGAAGCAGGATAGACTGCATAAGTTATCACTGAGCACTTCATGCATTGCAACTTCATCGTGTTGTTTCCTGAGTTAGCTATTTATTAAGAGTCACTGAATTGAAGCATCTTGCATGTGATTAGATAAATGATATGTAGTTTCTGGGAGCATTTTATGAAGTTGTAATAATCTATATTGACAATGCATCTATTAGTTTGGCACAATGTTTTCTACCCATCAAGAGGATTTTTATGGATCTGAATTCAACGCAAAGGGCCCTAAACCTCAAGCCCTAGTTCTCTAGAAATCTGACATGAGAAATAGCAACAGAAAATGAAATATTTTCCTCGTTTGCTGATTATTTCCACAGCCTCTGAATGCCTATGAATAAGCTCTGCCACACCACCTGACACAAGAAAAATAGCCATACAGGAAGCTTAATATTTGCTGTAACCTCAGTTTCCTGGAGCTGGAGTGCTCCCTTAAATAATTTACAGCTCTAAAAGTGAGATAAGACTATCTCCAGTTCTGGCTTTGTAGTGTATCCTGGATTGTTCTAAACCACTTTCTGCAAGGGACATCCATCATTACAGACCCAACTTTACCTTCATCCCACATAGACATCTGAGAGACAGCAACTGGAAAGAATGCCAGAACTGGAGATAGTCTGATGTCATTTTAATGATTGTAAATTATTAAAAGAATACCGCAGCCAGAGTCTCAGTCATTTGAAAGTGTTTGCTAAAATGTCTAAGAGGTCTTGAGTGACAACCACTAGTACACATACACAATGCAAACAAGGTTAATGACTTTCCTTTGGGAGGGAAGAAGTACATGGGGCAGGAGCGCAACTGTTCAATTCTACACTGCAGGACTCTTGATAAAAAAAGGAACAACTCCATTCAGGAATGACTCCATCAGTTCTTCCTAAAGTCCAGTCGCATTAATGAGATCAATGGTATTAAAAGCAACAAAACAACCAGTTTATCTAGGACCCTAACTTTTACCCACTCTATTCAACATACTAACTGTAGCTGACATCACTGGTAACTAGCATCAGATTTTCTGGGGTCAAGTGGGCAGAGAAGTTCCAGAAGCTGTCAAAACTGTTTTGCTGAAGTTAGAAAGAAAGGAAAAAGGGAAGAATTGTGAGGACAGTAACAACTGTTGTGATAGATTTGGATATGAAACTGCCCTGGCAGCTGTGACTCTAGACTGAGCTTAGTGGTGGGCAGTGGGTAGCTTCCTAATCCAGAGGGTTAGAAGGTAGAGGAGGACCACAAAGAGCAGCAAGCTGACCTCTTGCCTCAGGAAATGAAGTGGTTTGGACTGTGATCTTTTCAGCTGCCCTCTCCAGAAGGAAATTTTAAAGACAGTGCAGTAACGGAAAAGACACTTGCAATGTCAAGAAGTGCTTTCTACACAGTATTACAAACTCTTTCACCGCTGATTACAGCATGTGTCTTCTCTGCCATACAGGCATTATCTCATCTCTGTAAAAGATGGGTAGATTCAGTCACAGAGAGGTCGCATCCGAAGTCACATATAGAGCTGGGAATTAGGACCCATCAAGTTGCACTATGACAATGTAAGACATGGTATCTGCTGACTTCACAGTGGGAAGCCCAGCATTAAAAAAAAAAAAAATTACCTACTGTCATCTGAGGCATTTTCCACTTCCACACATCTGCTTGGGGCACTGTATATTGGCTCCAGGTCCCCAAACCATGGGAAATGGCAGGCTTCCTGCACGGCTGCTTTGGTTGTGTTCCTCATTTCAGGCCATTGTTCCAGACTGTATCCTTTGTTTGGGCCTTGGCAGGCAGTAAGACAGAGAATGCTAATGAATGTCTTCGCTCCAAGTACAATATGAGAGGCACCTCATTTTCATTTTCTTTCCTGTAAGTCTTGAGTTTTAAACTCAAGCTATGAAATTGAAATGAAATTCCCATTAAAATGATGGGCTCTCCCCAATGTGCAGGTAGTTGAAAGACACTGGATTAGCCACTTCTCAGGCAAATCTGCACAGCCTTATATGTAAGAGAGCAATACAGACATGCAATTTATTGTTGCAGAATGGAAACTCTAGGATATTTTTTGGTAAAAACAGAAAATTCCTCTTCTACAATTTAGACCTCAAGACCTGTCCATATTTAGATTTGATGCAGATAATTGTGTTGCTTTGAAATTGGTAGGAGAAGCTGGCATCATCGTAACAACACCTCTGGCTTCTGTTTGTTTCACCTAAATTTTTACCTTGAGAATCATGGGTGATTTCCTGACTTTTGGAAAGGTTCTCTGCATCAGAGAACTTTTCCAAAGGTTGTCAGCAGCACCCTCAGCAACCAAATACATGTAGACACACATACATCTAGCATTGCACAGAAATAAGCTTATGCTGGATTAATCATGCTTGTCTAATGTAAGCAGAACTCCTACGTTTCAGGAAATGCAACCAGGAGTTTGATGCCTCATTAAATCATCTCCCCCAAATTTCTGGCCCTCTGCTGGCTGAGATTTTCAGAAAGCGTGCAAAGAACAGTTTTGACTTTCAGCAGGCAGCGTAGAGTAACTGCAGCCACCACCGCCTCCCAGGGAGCTCCTGCCTGTTTGACAGTTTTGAAAATCTTCAAGTCATCAAGCTAGTATTTAAATTAAAAGCAAGGACCTAATTTTAGGTACCTATATCTGAAATTCATATGTGCTCACTTCAAAAATTCCTTGCACTAGGGACAGAACAGGACTTCCTCAATCCTAACTTCATACATCAGCTCCTATAGTCTTGACCATCTCCTTTTGGTTCCTTTTCTTAGTGGAGTTGTCTGTGCCCACTTCTTTCCTAGGTTTTAAAAATTAAATAAACATCTTGGTGATTTGCATTTATCTGTAGTGTGTATGTATGTGCATACACATATGCTTGCATGTGTACATGTCTAAATCAAAGTACTTAAAAAGCTTTACTGTGTCTTAATACATATTGTATATCATCAGTGGAAGTTTTCACTGCATTCATAGAAAGGTGTGTGTGTCTGTGTGTGTGTGTAGGAGAGAGAAAGAAAGAGCAAGAGAGACAGACGGAGAGAGGGAGAGAGAGTGCACCAGGAATTATCTATGCATAAAGAAATTAAAAGAGAATATTTTTCCAGAGCAATTGAAGCCCATCTCCTGAACAATGACGACAGCTCCTCATTTTCGACAACAATAGAGGGCACGTAGGAGTCAGCTCATTAGAATATCTGTGGCTCTTTTCTGTTCTCTCTGCATTAAGCCCCCATAATGTCAGTTGTCACTTATTAATGACAATTAACTAGTAATCAGCAGTGAGACTCTTCGAGGTGGTCCTTGCCTGACAGGTGAAGAAAGAGAACATTGCGTAGTGCCATGCAGTGACATGGAACCTTCAAAGGGAGCACGGCATTTCCATAAATTATTTCAGAAAGAAATTTTCTTTTAGACATTCTCTTTAAAGCATTAGGATCTTTAACCCTAGAAGGACTATACAGTTGCAGCTGTCCTCCCTCCCCCCTCCGCTTATCACTAGTATTGGATAAAACTGGAAGGCAGCCTGATCTGTCATGTAACCCAATTCCCATCTGGGGCTAGAATAGCTATCAACCCACTCTGCTGAAACTATAAATACCTTCCCTTGATACTCAACCTTAAGTGCTCACTTAAAATGATGCCCAGATATCAATAGTGAAGTTGCCAACCGAGAGCAGCGAGGTGGATGGCCAGTAGAGACTGCAGCACATCTACTATAAAGCCTTTAAAAATTAAATGACTTGCAAGAGTTCAATTTATGTACATGCGTAGCCTATGAAATTGCACACCTTCTCCCCTGCTTCTGATGGCTTTTACACTCATTACATCTTGTCTTAAAGGAGGTTGCAGCTACTGTTAGAATGTGTTTTTATAGCAACCAGCATACTCAGGGCCTTGGACTCCGATTGGTATTACAATACAAATTTGATGTAGTTATTGCACTTAGAAAGACTCAAGTGGGAAGAAAAAAAAAACACCAGCAACAAAACATTAAGTTTTCCCCACACAAAGCTTTCCATTTTGCTCCTCTCCCATCTTATGCAACACCAAGTAAAGAGCCCTCACCATCACACTTCACTCAAACTCTTCGCTCAGGTTTCCCTCCTTATCTTGCCTCCTTCTCCCTGACCCTCCAGCTTTTGAACAGACAATCCTGTGAAGTCTTTACACTGAATATTTCATTTGTCCACTACAAAACCTTGTTTCTTCTGTGAGACAAGTTCAGCCTCATTCCATGTTTTTTGCAAGAGGTCAGAGAGGTTCCCAAACATCACTCAGGCATGCTTATATCTCCCAGCACAGAGTCCCTTTGAGCTTTACCTTGCTAGGTCCCCTTTTGTTTTCTAACAGGCAAACAGGCCTTCCAGCCTTTCCCTTTTCACCCCTCTCAGTCCTAGCTTTCAAAATCCCTGACATCTGCTCTTGCTAATAGCAATTATTCTCCTATCATTTCTTTTGCCTATCTTCTCCTTCTTCTCAAGTGGATCTCAAAACTCCAATTCTTTTTTTGTGCTGCTTGTACCCGTCTGATGGCTGCTGATCATTAGACTGTTCTTAGTCATTCCTCAGTCCTATTTCTTCTTTGCACTTTTCCAGACTTCCAGTTGTCAAAGCACACTTAAAAAATGTGAAATGCGACACTCAACAGCCCCCAAAACTTGGGCGGAGGATCCCCATGCAATGTTAAGTCTAGACCTGCTACCTTTTTTAGAGCAAAGCTATCTAATTTTTCACATTATCCCGCCACAGAAAAGTAGTGATGAGAAATGACAGTTAATGCTAAACGCTACTAACTTTACCAAGACAGCACTTTAGAGACAGCTAACCATACATCTATCCCTTGAACATAAAGACACACAGTGCTGTACAGTGCATCCCTGAACCACACTTTATCATCACACTACACACTCAAATACTACTTCATATAATTATTAATACAGAATACCCACTGCAAACATGCCGAGTGCATTTGACCTTGGACTACCAAGTAATATACCAATTGTGGGCAATGTCTGAGTCTGCAGTGTTTTTTAGAGACAGCATTTGCACATTAATAAACTTAAAGCTTGTTTACTGTGAGAATTTTCCAGTTGAACCATTATAGTTACACTGGCATTAGACAGTTTCCCTGTCACAGCAGCCCTGGGCAGGTTTTCTCATTAGAAAATAAGAGTGGATTTTTGCAGTTTGGCTTAAATTGCTTCCGAAGTACTTTGGTCTAAATTGTAAAAAAAAGTTCGGAATGAAAATGCCTACAGAGTGAGAAAAGCCATTAATGAATCTCACATTCTACCTACAATGGGTCTAGCTCCATCTGGAACATGGGATGAACAGAAGTGATCTACTACACTACTTTTTCACCTTTATAAGTACTAAGCAATGAGATGTCAAAGACCCTGAAGCCAAAGGGCAGCATTTTCAAGAGCCACTTCTTGTATTGCCATGAATAGTGGGTTAAGCTGAAGTGGTCATCTGAAAACATAAAACTTCATACTGTTTTATCAAGAACAAAATCCTTTGCTATCCTGCTTCTCTTCCTCCCAGTCCATCCTCAAACTCCTTGCAGAGCAATAGTGACTTGCAGAGCCACTCTGCCAGTTCTCCTTGCTATGCTAGAGGCTGGGGGAAAAGCAAGGAGATGATGTTCTTGACACTGAGCCTGTAGCAGTGCTTCCATGACAACAAGTAAGATGTTACACGTTGGAACTCTGGTGTGATAAACTAAGCCTAACCAGGACTTGAAGAAGATGGTTAGTTTTTACAGAATACTGTTCCTCAGAAATGCTCAGGTTAAACTACAGTTTCTTTGCATATCCTAATACACTGTGCAGTACCTGGTGGAAAGAGAAAGGTGAGAGTGGCAGAAATCTTCTTTTTCCCTATCTGGGTTCCACTGCCAGACCATCTTTAGGATTTTGCAGCAGTGGTTTTCACTAGCTGAAGAATGGGACAAATGGCACCTCTGCAATCTGTCTGTTCGCATCTGAAGACAATCCCCATTTCCAATATACAGCATCCTATCCTGCCTTTCAAAAATACAAGACCTTGTAATTTAAAGTAATTCAGCAGGTACAGTATTTGACCTCAGCACTATTCAGTCTGAGTATCAGTATTGGTATTGATTATCCAAACCTCACTGAAAGTCAGGGGGATTCTGAGCATGGTGATACACAGCATGATATAGAAACTAAAGTGCCAGCTGGCAGGTTAATACATTTTGCCAAACTGATTTAGCACCTACCAGTCTACTAGTGAACTTATTTGAAAGAAACTGCTTGCTCTTAGCTATTGAATCTTCCATCCTAGATCATATTGGACTGGACTCAACTACTTGTTCTGACAATAAGCTTTCTGGGGAGTAAGCTGTGCCTGAGAGCATGCTCTAGTGGCTAAACCTCTACCTGCTGGTCATGAGCTTTGGGCACTTTTTCTGACTATGTGACTTTTATCATGCTGCTTTCTGGATTCCACCATCATATGTGTTGTCTTTTGGGTAGGAAATACAGGTACTATTCCACTTTAGTGGTTGATGACAAGCTCCAATACCAGCTTCAGTCTGTACATACTCTTAAAGAGGTGGTTTTGCACAAGTTGTTGCATGTACCAAGAGAGATGACTTCCACCTGCATGACCCTGAAGGTTGGTCTGTATTTGCCTAATATGTCCCACCAGCCCTTAAGATTTCATAACGTATGCTCTTCTGAGCAAATGAATTAGCTCTGGACTCCTACAAGAGCAGATGGGTTGCAGACAACCTTCCTTCTTTAAGTGACGATGTGGCATTTAACCACAGGTGTCCTACATCTGACAAGCCTGGCCAGGAACCTGTCAGGCTTTAACCTGCATCTTCAGACAATACTGACACAACTATTCTGAAGAGAAATACAGTGCACTCTCACTATATTAAATTTGTTCAGCTTTAGGCTGTACTGATGGTCAATACATTGTGCCCAGAACAATTTAGTTAGAGAAATCCTATAAAAAGAGCTAACAATTTTAGCAACTAATCTTCCTCTGCACTTTTTACACTAGGAAGTTTATGCAGAAGTAAAAACCACAAAAATCCTGACAACCTGGCCATAACTGAATAAATTAAACTTCATATTTTTCATAAGAAGAAAAAAAAACCAAACAGGTAACAACTACAGTAGTTAGGATAAAAGTTTACTAGATGCGTTTTGACCATGCTGATCCTGACTCAGCAGGTCACTGGACAGAACTGAAGAGATGTTTAAAAACAAGGGATTTTCACAACAGAGTAACTGGAGCTTCTCATTCTCAGTGGGAAGGTCTACAGCTTTTATAATCACTGCGTATTCTAATACTGGTTGTCTGAAAATAATTAGGTCCATTAGCCACGTATCAGCATTTGCAGTTCTGATCTCTTGGTGCTTAACTATTCTAAAATCAGTTTTGCTATATCACCATTCAAAAATCCAAAGCTAATGAAGATGCTGGATAAAGAAGCACATTTCATAAATTATACTAACCTCAGGTAATCTGCAACATCTAAACACACTTATAAAATGTTCTCCTTCTTTGCAACATATCCAGTTTTGGGTATCGATATTTTCACTTAGCTATGATATCACCTTTTACTTAGAATAGCATCTTTTATCCCAAAATGTGGTCACTCCACCTACCTGTACGATGAAGCCGACTATACACAGTGAAGAAGAGAAACTATACAAAGCCACACAAAACATTATGAGAAGAAACTCAACCACAAGAGCAGGGAAAACAAAAATTTGGAATAATCACATTATCTAGATTAGTATCTGGCTAGTAAATTTGGGTTAGTGTTCTGTTCTCATCCATGGACAGAAAAGGACCCTGCTTTTAAATTTCAGTGAACAGATGGTGAAATCCCACTTCCTGCTACTTTCATGCTGGGAGAGTAACTCAATACTGCATCAGCCAGGAGACCAACACCTACAGAGCTGCAAGTACACACCACATGGAAACTGGCCTCTCCTTGGAGGTCTCCTAACCAGGACCCTTGCTATATTATTTAAAGAATATCACACACTCAAATTTGAGGTGGCTTTGGAAATTTCAGGCAGAAGCTGACGCACTGTGCTTGATTAGACTAACACAAGAAAATATGTATATTTTTATGCCTTTATACTTAACTACAATTGCATTTTAGTGTCATTTTGTCATTATTACCAGTGTAACCATACAGAGAAAGCCGTAACAAAGTTATGTTGCAGAAGACATTAGTTAATAACCCACTAAATACTAATAAAAAAAGAAAAAAGGTCATTTCATTCAGGACTAATGTCATCAGTATACAGATCTCCCAGATTTGCGGTGGTTTGCATCAGCTTCAAAACAGCAATATAGAAAAGTGCACCAAAGCAGAAATCAAACCTGAAAAACTAGGCAAACCAAGATCATCTGCTCTGAGAACAGATAAAGCAAACATGTGAACACCAGTAACGTAATGCTGAAAAAAAAGAGCTTTATACATCTCTGAAAAGAATCAGACACAATGGATTTTGGATACATCACAAAACAGGTATACAGGCTTACAGAGACTACTACGGGTTTTCAAGATCTTACATGTCTTAAGACCGGTCCTGAAAGGCTATGTGCTCTCTTCCATCCAGTAGCTTTAGGAGCTATTCATAGAATAGCACAAACTTACTTTTTTTGCAGTCTTATTGAAATAAAGAATAAATAAACCTGAAAAAAACAATTCTGGGAGAAAGAATAACTCTGTTTTAAACTGTGCAATTTCTTTTTTTTTGGAAATAAAATATTTAAACAAGAGTGGAAAGAATCCAAACAATAAAGATTGTATTGTCATTGTGCTTCATTTTGTTAAGCAGGTGAAACATCAGACCCCTCCAATTTTCATCTACTTCATATTTCAGTCGTAGAAAGTGTTACGTCAGCATAGTCACCAGGTAAAGCACCTGGTTTACTCTTAATGGACTTTCTTCAGACACCGGCACAGATGATGAGTGATTGTCCAACTCTGAAGCTATCAGAACTGAACAGATTTAGCAGTGTCATAAACACCTCTCGAGGGAGTCACCTGGTGTTGAGAACTCACTTTACATGCCATGTTTCAAAATCAGGTTTAATGGATTTACATTAAATTCAAACCCACTTTAGAGCTATTATTTCTCCCTTTCAACCTTTTCACCCACTACTGCAACATACTACAGCATATTTTATAATCACGTGTTTGCAGGCCTGTGGTAAAGTAAACAAAACTTCAAAGGGTTATTATTTAAAGACTCTGTATTATGGCCATAGGCCTGACTGTTTTTCTTCCTCACCACCCCTTGGGTCCAAAGCACATAATCATCCAGTAATTGAACTGAAATGTCTAAATGGCTAGATCCCCTGAAGGACATAGGTAGTTAGCAGTGAAAAAAGTAAGGGATATTTTAAAAAACCCTCATGGCATTTTCCTGCACTACTTAGAAACACGGTGTAAATGTAACTGACCCGGACCTGATGGGCTTTTGCAGAGAACACAACAGTGCATAGATATTTCTGGGCTTGTAACTAAAGATTTAGTGTCGAACTGTGCTGTATTTGAAAGTGAAGATCTTACATTTAAATTACTTTCAGAAGAACTGAGAAGAAGGAACAGAAATATATATACGTACACAGTAGTATATATAACACAATAGTATCACTAATACCATGTGAAAGCAAACCCCTCTAGGTCCTCATATTTAATAGCCCCTCCAAAAAGTGTAATGGATAGCAGATCCCAGGTTTTCATACACTGTAACTGTCAAAGCACTCAGGAGATAGAGAAGTGAAGGCTCTGACAGCTCTCTTTTACATTCTAAATGACATCTGCATTCAACAGAACAGAAATAAAGATTAAGGGAAACACCTGATATGATAGCACTCAGCTTACCTCAAAATGCAATATTTAAAAAGTACAGAGAAACACAGGTCTGCCTTCTTGTACTGTAAGTAAAAACTGGTGTCAAAGCCTCAGAGGTCTTCACCACTGCCAGAAAGGCAAGCACCGCAGCATTCAACAGACTGCAGGGGCAGAAGCCACAGCCTCTGACTATGTAACTGTTGAAATCAAAAGGTGTTTTGTGGGAGAAGGAAGGGAGGAGACGGTCTTTGAACACACACAGAAAATGGCTACAGGTACAGTCATAGAGCATAGGGAAACTGACTTGGTTGAAACCTTTGCAGCCCCTTCTTGTACCTCAGTGAGGAGCAGAATGCCCCTCACTAATTGCCCGTGCCCCACTGGTTCTGTACCTTTCGCAGCGCGCACCAACTGCAAATCTCTTCTGAGAGGTTACCACTGTTACGGCTTCGAAAGAAACACGTCAGCATCCAGATCACGAGAGATGATTTCAAATAGATTTTTGCTGGTTGATTATATAAACGATGCCTCTTACAGCTGGAATAACACCTCAAAGGCAATATAATGACGACATGACAATGTATGTAAATCAAGAACTGCATGTGGGTTTATTTTACACTTGAGAAAACAGTGGATTTAATTGTGTGAACCAAAATGTACTGTACAATATTAATGATAAAACATCAAAATGTATAATTCATAGTGCATTGCTTGCTTTATTTTTATTTATTTATTTTTTTTTGTCAGATAGTTCCTTTACGTACATGCATCTGGAAAGATGCAGGTGCCAGTAAAATTCCTCTATTTATATCAAGCTGCAGGAACTAAATTTTATTCAAAAAGTGTGGTTTTACATTATATACACAGAAATTGAATATAAAATGACAATATAAAAAGTTAAAAGAGAAAGCATACAGCCAGAAGGTACAAAGAAAGTTGAACAGTTTAAAATGGTACGATATGTAACATGTATTTTTTTTAAGCTGATGCTGGCAATTTACAAGGAACAGAATCCAACATTTGCCCCATTTTTTTTGTTTTCATTTACCAATGCAGCACACTATAGAAAGGTCAGCTTGTACCAAAGCTTAACATTTGTAAATAACTATAAACTGCAGTATTTTACAGAAAAAAAAAAAAAAGAAAAGAGCATTTTTACATTTGTTTTAAATAACAGCTTGCATACTTTTTTTTTTTTTTTTGCCAAAAAGTGGCAATTCTCAGCATCCAGAGGGTTTGGGCATAGTGGCAACTTGGTTTGCTTTTTTTAATTATTATTTAACTTATACAGTTGTGGCTTCCTAACCCCTTGAGTACTACACAGCTCTCCTTCTTCCAAGGACTGCATGCACAATATCTTCACAAACCAGTTCTGCATTAAAAAAAAAAAAAAAAAGAAGCTCATTCATTTAAAAAAAAAAAAAAGTCCTGCTTCCGACACAGCTTTTATTTGAATGAAATGCCTTTAAGCCTTTTGTTTTGTTTTGGTTTGTTTTTCCTTATTTACTTATTTCGTCACTGGGAAAGGCACAGAAATGCTATTACAGTTCTCAGAGGGTTAAAACTTGACACTACCAGGTTCTGTGACCTTTATTGTCATGGCAACTTTGTAATTTTAGGATGTCTCTTTATCATTGTTCTTTGTGTCTTTCTTTACGGCTAAATTAATGTCTCTCAATAGTGTCTCCCACTATATTCTACAAAAGATAGCTTAACATCAAGGACAGATGTAGAAAATAAAGGTCAGACTTTGACTCACAAAAAATAAAAACAGAAACAAAAAATAACCATGCACAGACAAAGAGCATATAAATATAACTACAAAATAAGTGTAAGAAAACCCAAGGTCCAGATAGGCAGTTCAGCAACAAAAGTAAGACTGATTTCAGAGGCTCAGGTCAGGCCTAGTGCAGTACTATGAAGAAGTTTAGTGCAATGTTCCTGTGGTCACTTGCATACCTGGCTGCTTACCTGGACGCTATTGTTTTTCTAACTCAGTTACATAGATCAGATGGTCCTCTGGGGACTTGCCATGTGTTTTACTAAGGTGCAGTTTGACTGCATGCTTGCTTGCAAAAGTTCGGTTACAGAGCTTACATTGGAATGTGGAGCCTAAGTCCTCCTCGGCAATTCCAAGTGAGCCCAAAGTCTTGTTTGCGAGGACTTTTGAAACATTCTGCTGTTCTTGAATCTGATTAAGTGGCAACTTTGACAGATCCTTCAAACTAAACCCTAGATGTGTCTCTAAGTGACTTACGTATGTAGAAGCAGTCCTGAACTGAGAGGCACAATCATTGCAAAAGAAAACAGGATGTCCTGTGTCCAAGTTCTTTAAAAATTTAGTTCCACCTGTCCTCCTTAACTGATACTTCACATTGGCCAGCCAGTGGCTAATTGTGGTCATGGAAAGACCAGTAAACTTAGAGATGTGTACCCGCTCTTGTGGACCTAGGTCCGACATAATGTATTTGCCTTCTGGGGTCTCCCTCAAGCTGGAAGCAAATTGGGCTTGAAGGATCAGAAGATGTTGAGGGTTCCAGTTGGACTGCCTGCCCTTCCTCTTGTGTACTGGTGACAGTTCATCCAGAGCTTCCTCAAAACTGCTCCCATCAGCATCAGACTTCTCTGACACGGTAGATGGAGTTGAAGACTTGGGTGTCAAACGTCCCGTGAGGTTCTTTACCATATCGGAAATATCCAGCAGGGCACTCTCCCTAAGAGGGGATGAAGCAGAGTCAGCCACACTGGAAACAAGAGGCTTGTTTTTGGACTTGGTTAAATCAATAGGTTGATCACTGTTCTCATAGTAATACCGGTCAATAGCATCAGCCTGCTTGACTGGTGTGGTCGGGTAAATGGGTTTGTCCAACATGCTGTTGCTAATTTTGTACAGCATGGCCAAAGGGTCCAGAGAGGGGCTTACTGGCTTAGAAATTTTGCCTAAGTGGGTATTCATAATGGACTGTAAAGCACTCAATGGATTAATGAAGGATGGCTCAGGTGAATGATCTGTGATAATTCCTAAATTGTTACAGCCATTTGCAACCTTTGTTTTAAGTGGCTCTGTACCGTTTGGCGTATGTGCTTCTGATGGACTATCCTTTTTGACCTTTTGAACTTCTGACTCAGAGCTCTTCTTCAGCTGCTGTTTGCTATTTATTTCTTCTGCTTTTGGGAAGTCCTTGTTTTCTTTAGCAGCAGGTGACATAGGTTTGACTGGAGAACTCTTCTCTTTCTCCAAAGGCTTTTCTTCCTTCTTCACATTGATTTTACCTGTAACTTTCTCCACTAGTTCTTCCATAGCAGATACATTGCTCTTGTGAGGTGGGGGTGTGAGATTGCCCGGGGAATGGATGAGTGCGTTGTGTTCTGATGACAGTGATTTTACACTGCTTGCGTAAGATGGCTGCATTTGAACACTCTGCACTGCTGGCTGAAGGGGCTTGACTGTTCCCGGGAGCTGGTAAGCTGCATGAATACTGGGATACCCTCCCCAGGAAGGGGCTCCATTCTGAGCTTTGCTGATAGCTGTTGTCACTGTGTTCTCCAGGGATTTCAGTATGTCTATTCCGCCTTTGGGATTATCATCTAGGTCCTCCTCTCTGAGGTACTGGTACAAAGTTGTTGGCTCAAATTTCTCTGTAGAGTCCTCATTCTCTTCTTTAATCTTTTTTTCTGTTTCAGTGACCACCACCTTTTCCTTCTCTAGGTCTTTCTTTTCCTCCGAGTTTGTGGAGCCCGCTGGGGAATCAGGCTGCTTTTTAATATTGGAGGCTGGTAGCCTTGTGTGGGTGGTGGGTGGAAGAGGTATAGACTGTATCTTCTCCTCCACCACAGGGTCCAACACTAGCTGTTTGCCTTTTTTGGAAGCAGAATTGGTCACCTTCAGGAAATGACCAGTGACCATCATGTGAGCAGTGAGCTGCTGCAAAGTGTCATGGGAACTGCCACATTCCATGCATTTCAGTATTTGGGCTTTGCGTGCCTCGAACTGCCAAGTGTAGCTAGCACCATTTTGATAGCCATAGCGGTTGTTTGGAGTCACGTAGGGATTGGCAGTTTTCTGATCCTTTGCAGACTCACCCAGTGAAGCTTCTGCAGTGATCCCTGTTGGCTCAGGTGAACAGGGTGAAGCTAAGTCCTGAAGTGCTCGCTTTTTGGTAGAAGGGACCAATTTCGTGATGGCTGGTACTGGCTCCTTCAGAGGCACTTTCTGGTAATGCTTTGTTTTTATCATATGGACACTGAGGTCTTGCAAAGACTCAAACGAATGCCCACAGTACATGCACTTCAGCACTTTCTGGGCATCCTCTTTGCCTTCCATTTCCATAAGTGATCGTTTTCTAGGCTTTGACCACCGTTTAGTCTTATCAGCTTCTTTATCTCTGTTGTCATCACGGTAATGTCCAGTTTCATTCATGTGCACTGTTAGCTCCACCAGTGTGTCATAGGCTGCACTGCAGTCTTTGCATCGGAACTTGCTAGCACCGGTGAACACAGACCCATAAAGTTTATTGTTTTGCCGGTAAAGCTGTACTGTGCTGAAAAGACTAGGCTCTGGGAGAAGTCCATATGATGAGGTCTGCTGCAAAGTTTTAGCTAATGCAGCTTGGTGCCAGTCATATCCTGAGCCACCACTGTTATTATTACTGTTACTAGTATTACTGGTAGTTGTACTGGTGCTAGTATTGGTACTGGTAGTACTAGTATTCTGGGAATTGGCATTGGTGTCGGTATTGGTGGTGTTTTCATTCTGGCTGATTCCATTGTTGCTGGTGGTTGGATTGGATTTCTTTAAGTCCAAAGCTAAACTGGACCAGCAAGTCTCTGAAAGCAAATTTGCATACACAGCTTTTATTTGTGCCAAGCTGTCCTGTGGATAGGAAACATTGTCTGTGCACTGAGGATCCTCTTTCTCTTCTTTAGAGGAAGTGCTTTTGAAATGGGCCAGCTGATCGCTGTTTTCACTAAACGGCGAACCATAGCCTGCATCCTGATTAGTTGCAGTGCTGACTGGGGAGTTCTGGTAGCTTTGAGCCTCTTTGATCTCCGCTTCTTCATTGCACAAATACTCATTCTCCTGGATGTCCAGAGACAGCCCATCATCTTCCACGCTGTCTTCATCTATTTCTGCTGCTTTCAATTCCTCCTCAGGAACATATGCTAAAATACAGGAGAGGAGATGGGGGGGGGGGGGGGAAACAAGACAAAGTTATCGAACACGCACATTTTACATTGCTGTCTTCTGTACTAAAAGCAGTAAGCATGAAGACAAATTTTGAAGATATATCCAGAAACCAAACTCACCATCACTCACACCCTCCTCCTTTAAATCCACATACTTTGTCATGGTTACAGTTTGATATCAGTGATACCAAAGAATAAACTTTGACTTCAGGGGTAAAATATGTGCCAGGACCAGAGCAGATACCGTAATATCAAAACTGAAATCAAACAAAGAGCCTACTAAACTAGTTTTTATCAACTTAAAAAATGACCTGGTACTGAGCTATATCTACTGCACTACGTATGTATGTGTAATATGTTGCAGCTGACCTACACCCCTCAGACCAAGGCACTCAGAATCACTGGCTTGACCAACTCCATCTTGTCAGTTCTGTCTTTTCTTGCAAACTGGCTTTAGCTACAGCTTCAGGGGCCATTTCTGTGCCACTGACACCTGACTCTAATGAAGTTATACAGGGCAAATGTGTCAGGTCAGCTGCCTGTACTAGGTCCACCTGAGAGCAGTAGTAAATGTTAGAGATTAATTTTTGGAAGCAACAAACAAAAACCTTGAGACCTTGATCGCAGCTTGATTATTGGCATATGGAAAATATAAACTTTGCCATTGCATTCCTACCCATGAAACTATATGATCTCACCAAACTATGTGTTTATCTATATCAAACTATTTGTTAAACTAGCAAATGTGATATTCATGAGCAGATGGCCATTACATCGAAACACATTTACTCCAAGGGCCCAATTCACAGAACTGGCTTACATGTACTTAAGTGATAAATGTATATTTCCATTGCAAAGCAGAAAACATAGTTGTACACATTTCCCTCCAGTTTTGTAAAAGAAGCTTAAAGAAATCACAATGCTAATGGAATGTAGATCATTTGTAAGAATGTCAAGGTAGAAAACATGGATTGTGAACAATTTTCAGTAATTGAATAAAGAAGTGCCGCCTTGTCAGGTGAACTCTGCAGCAAGTGATGCTGAAACGTGTCCTGTGTCCTTCCACTGTACAATACTGAAAGAAAACCAGAAAAGAGGCTCTTCTGCTCTTATGTGACATGAAGAAAATATGTATTATCATGTTAACAAAGCTGAGGTCTTCTTCAATTGGGAGGAGCATAAGTACAAGTTGAACTGCTTTTTGTACACAGTTGCTAATATATTCTGAAATGTCTTTTCTGAAAAATAAAAAGAATCTTCTTCCATTGTAATATGAATCATCCTTTTTTTCTTTCTTAAGAAAACTAACAATATTACGGTCAGTACTGCATTATGTATTCACCTTTGTAATTCAGTCCTAAATGCAGCCCCTAACTACTTCAGTCTAATCTTTTAAGATGAAGCAGGAAAGTAGTCCATCTAATACTGGGCTTGTGCTGAACCTTAAGATGCCCACTGCATGTTTCATCTGTCCTCTACGTGTCAAATTTTTCATAAGATAATTTGATCTCTTAGTTTTTAAAAAAGTGCTAAGCAGGGCCCAATTCCTTACAGATACATCAGCCTCAGGTGCTTTTAACATGCTTAAAAGGATAGGTGAGTACCAAGCACAACAAAAGTCACCACAGAAATAATCCTGGAGCCAAAGGCCAGAAAGATACCAGAAAAACATTATAAAACCAGAAAAAAAATATTCTCAAACAGGTGCTTAGTTAAAAAATGAAGAATAAAATACAGAAACAGTCAAAGAATTAAGGCGGCAGTCAGCTTCCCTGTCTCGCAGCAATGCTGCTCTTAAAGCACTCTGCAGATATTTGAGCATGGTAGTACCGCCGCAGTTTGAACCCTAGGTATGTAAGCAGAATTCACTCCCACAGCTACAGTCTAGGATCTCTCAGCCTTCTCGTTCAACACGCCTGTTTTTGGTCATTGCTAAAGGCAAAAGACAATACATTTTAAAGTTTCAGATAAGTAAAGAACAGGTAAAGAGGAACATGGTTTCTGATTTTGAAATTACTTTGAAATAGGAAAAAAACCCTCTGAGACCTAAAATGCATAACAACGGGCAGTTACCATCTGGTATTTTTATTTAAAAAACAAACCAAAAAAAAAAAAGAAAAAACAAAAAAAGAAAACAAACAAACAAAAAAAACCCCAACCAAACAAAAAAAAAAAACACACCACAACCCCCCCCCAAAAACCAAACACCCCCCCCCCCCAAAAAAAAACCACCAAAAAAACCCCCACCTAAACCCAATGTAATAATGATCAGCAGAGTCACCAAGTACAAGCCGAAAACTGAGGGGACATGCATTCTGGGCTTTTATGAACAGCTATCCTCTCACTAACTTCAGTGCAACCACGTCAATTTTCTCTAATTTTCACAACCCAATGTTTTTAATAACTAGATGTAAAAAACTGTTGTAAGATGCTGGATGTTTCTAGAGTTGATACAGCATTTTGTAAGAATCCATGTGAATTAACTGCTTACATCTCTTTACTTAATCCTAAATTGCATAAAAATATATTTTTATAATTGCTATATATAACCATTTAAATATCTGCTTAAGTAGAAACTCTACATGATCCACTGCTGTATCTTTTATTTTCCTTTATTTATTTATGATGGTGTGTTTTCTCTAGTCTCATACATTTGCACTTTCCCATAAAAAATAAAAAGGAGCTAAACTACACAAAAAACATTAAAACCACATGTAATGTCTGTGTTAATATGTCAAAGAAAAGAAACTGTTAGGGTGAAATACCCATCTTTACTTACTTTTCCTGCTCTTCGGTTTTGCTGAGACTACTAAACAATTGAGCTCACTCCCTTACCAACATATTCTGCAATATAAGAGCTAAGAATGTACAACTGGTCAGAACTAAGATTTTCTACGATTTCAGAATTTAAGCCAGTTTGTAATAAAAACCTGAATTTGCATGATGTGCACACCCACATGTCTGTACAGTTATCTGAAATCGCACAAAGAAATAATGTTTCTTAGCAAAAAAGAGAGTTATTTATCTGTAATGTTTAATTTCTATCACTGCAATCAAAAAGACTTTAACTCCTTTAGTTATCATAGAATACAAACAATACCTGTTCATTTAAGACTACTAATGCTTATGAGATGAACAGCAGCACACTCAACATATGGTATTTTGCAAGGTCAGTGCAATTCTCTGTCTGAAAAGCTTTCTGTAAGAGCTAACACAGAAGCAAACAAAATGAAGAATGTTAATTTCTAAAAACATGTATGTTTTACTAAAATTCTCACAGAAATTTGACAAATAGGTAAACTTTAGAATTTTAAATAGAGCAAAAGTATTCTTATTATAATTACTTGCAGAGACAAGTAATATTATTCTATCTTAAATAAAAGTATGAGACATTCAGATTCTCCCTCTAAACTATAATAGGTAGATCAACAGACAGATATCAGACAGCATATCTTTCTGTGACTGAGCAAATCTCAGCAATCTTCTCCAGATATTCCTGCATCTGCAAAGACTGTGCTGTCTTACACATGTCCCAAAACCACACAAAAATATCAAGAGCAGATATAAGCAGTGATCCTCCTCAACAAAAACTATATCCAAAGCAGAAGAAATTACAGAACATAGCATCAGCTTTTTTCTTCCTTCTCTGTGCATGGACAGACTGAGGCAAATGCAAGGTGGAAAAGGAGGAAAAAGCTTCAAATTCCAGACAACTAAAAATTAGGGGAAGCAGTTTGTATTTCTTTTCTTCTTATTAAGTCTTACTATTACTTTTTGCCTATTAAATGTGCCTTCTGGATGCCAATGCTTCCCCATAGATATACTGTCATCTTTGAGCAGTGTTAAAAGCTGTGCATTCTAATCTAAGTGGACATGAGATGCTATATATTGTACATGTGAGTAGCACAGCACATTGTGTTTGCTTCAGTGAGAATATTTACACTATAAATACACATCCATTGTTTGAAAAAGCAGACAGAGATCTGAAATGCAAGGATGTGGTTAAAAATATAAATATTCTCACATTAAACCTTTCCACAACCTTGGACCAGTGCTTTTGAAGGAATCTATCTCTACAGAGGTATTGTTTTCCATTCAAAAAGGGATTCAGCATTGAATACATTATTTTGAAAGGGACCAAAAGTAATAACTGTATTTTAACAGTCTATAAAATTAAATGTGGTAAGCTCTTCAAGACCCAATTTTAAATCCTCCAAATACATAAATTTATTCAGAAGAAACACCTTTGTATTGAAGGCCACAGTTCACTAAAGGAATTAAATACTGAAATAATTTTCACTGAAATAAACATTTCATATTTTCAACAAATAGGGATAGGTTTACGTTCGCAATTCTTCACTAAATCAGGGCCTTCTCTGAGACTAAACAATAGTGGCACAATGTGAGCGTTCACCATTCTTCAACAGATGTATTTCCACAGCTTCTAATATTTACCCAGCCAACAGAAGACAGCAGCTGCAGAAGTTTTCACAGCCCACACTGTCACCTTGCACAAACTGCAATCCAGGCTGGGGGTGATTTCCACTGCACACAAGAACACATTTCATATCTTGGGGGGAAAAAAGTATGGAAAGAAAGACAATCTATAGCCACACATCTCTCTCATCACAGAAAAACAAGAGGGAGATGAAAAAAAATTTAACAGACACATTTCCAGAATACAGAGTCATGAGAGTTTTACAAAAGAATCCAAAATCTCACATTGTGAGAGGTTAACATGCCCGCTGGAAGATTTGGGAATTTTCTGTATTAGTATATACAAATGTTCATACAAAATTCTGGCACAGATGCTACAAATCTGTGTGTGTGTGTCTGTGTCTGTATTACGATGTCACTACAGTGGAAAAATATGGCTTAGTTATGACAATGGCTGAGAAGCAGCACAGACTATCAGACAACCAGATAACCTTACTACAGAGGTGTGTGTCTTTCATTTCTAATTGAAGCAAAATGGGGGGCAAAATACTAGAACTGCCTACCCTCTAATTCTAATGCAAGGGGTCTGAAAAGTAGATAAGGTGCTGTAACAAGAACAACCTCTGTGCTTCTAGCAGG